>NC_053028.1:318606901-318728324 GCF_003073215.2 Triticum urartu
CAATGCTCAGTGGTGACCTATGTTTGAGTTGTGCTTTATGCACCAGCCTCTCTTTGGTTCCACATAATTTCCTTTTGACTTTTAAGCCTATCAAAAGGTGTAGCAATGGTGTAAGCACAACCAAGCCCCCTAGTGATTTCCCTTTTTGGTGTTAAACCGATCAAGAGGTGTAGCTATGGTTTGAATACGACCAAGCCCCCTAGTGATTCCCTTTTTATCTATGTGGCCTTATGAGCTGGGTTAATAAAACTCCGCTTTGTAAGTAGAAGCCCCCATGGAACCACACATGATGTAAAAAGAATAGAGACCCCGCTTTAACTGAGGCTCCGGTTTATTATATAATATATACATTGTCATAAGTATGTACATAAGAAGAGCCTGAGGCTTAAGTATAGTAAGGCCGAAGAAGAGCTATATTCCACGGCCGCTGAGTCTCCTCCTCCGATTTGCGTGAGTCTTTGTGCTCTCGAACATCAATGAGGTAGTATGACCCGTTGTGCAGATTTTTGCTGACCACAAAAGGTCCTTCCCAAGGTGGGGATAACTTGTGCGTATCAATCTGATCCTGGATGAGCCGAAGCACCAGATCGCCTTCTTGAAAAGTTCTTATCTTAACCCGGCGGCTGTGATAACGTTGGAGATCTTGTTGATAAATCGCCGAACGCGCTGCTGCTAAATCACGCTCCTCATCCAACAGGTCCAGTGAGTCCTGACGTGCTTTCTCATTCTCAGCTTCAACATAAGCCGTCACACGGGGTGAGTCATGACGGATGTCACTAGGGAGAACCGCCTCTGCTCCATAAACCATGAAGAAAGGCGTGTAACCTATAGATCTGTTATGTGTGGTGTTGATACTCCATAACACAGAAGGTAACTCCTCCACCCAACAACCCGGTGTCCACTTTAAAGGAACCATAAGCCGAGGTTTGATACCTCTCAAAATTTCTTGATTTGCCCTCTCTGCTTGACCATTAGACTGGGGGTGAGCCACTGATGCTACATCAAGCTGGATGTGCTCACGTTGGCAAAATTCCTCCATCTCACCCTTTGACAGATTAGTACCATTATCGGTTATAATACTGTGTGGAAAACCAAACTGGAATATCACCTTTTTGATGAATTGAACCGCCATGGCTGCATCACACTTACTGACTGGCTATGCTTCTACCCACTTGGTAAACTTGTCAACTAACACTAATAGGTGGGTCTTTTTGCTCTTGGATCTCTTAAAGGGTCCAACCATATCGAGCCCCCAACTTGCAAACGGCCAAGTAATTGGAATCATTCTCATCTCCTGAGCCGGAACATGAGCACGGCGTGCAAATTTTTGACAACCATCACACCTTTTGACTAAATCCTCAACATTAGCATGAGCCGTCAACCAATAGAAGCCGTGACGAAAAGCCTTAGCCACCAAGGATTTTGAACCAGCATGGTGACCGCAATCTCCTTCATGGATTTCTCACAAAATCTCACAACCCTCTTGAGGAGACACACAACGCTGAATTGCTCCTGTGATGCTGTAACGATGTAACTTCCCATTGATAATGGTCATTGATTTGGATCGCCGGATTATCTGCCGGGCCAAGGTTTCATCCTCCGGTAACTCGCCCCGGTTCATATAGGCAAAGTACGGGACTGTCCAATCTGGTATAACATGAAAAGCCGCCACCAACTGAGCCTCCGGGTCAGGAATAGCCAACTCCTCCTCTGTGGGTATCTTGACCGACGGATTATGCAGTACGTCGAGGAAAACATTAGGTGGCACCGGTTTACGCTGAGAGCCTAGACGACTTAAAGCGTCCGCTGCTTCATTCTTTCGCTGGTCTATATGGTCAACTTGATAACCCTTGAGATGACTAGCTACTATGTCCACCTCTCGTCGATATGCAGCCATGAGTGGGTCCTTAGAATCCCAATTTCCAGATACCTGTTGAGCCACCAGGTTTGAGTCACCGAAGCACTTAACCCAGCTTAAGTTCATCTCCTTAGCCATCTGAAGACCGTGGAGTAAGGCCTCATACTCAGCTGCATTGTTAGTGCAAGGGAACATTAAGCGGAGAACATAACAAAATTTGTCACCTCGTGGGGAAGTTAATATGACTCCAGCCCCCAAGCCTTCCAATTGCCTAGACCCATCAATGTGAATAGTCCAATAAGTGTTGTCTGGCTTTTCTTCTGGTGCCTACAACTCTGTCCAATCGTTGATGAAATCCACGAGTGCTTGAGATTTGATCGTTGTGCGAGGTGTATACTTGAGCCCGTGAGGTCGAAGCTCAATATCCCACTTGGCAATCCGGCCAGTTGCCTCTCTGTTTTGGATGATGTCTCCCAAAGGGGCTGAACTGACCACTGTGATAGGATGACCCTGAAAATAATGCTTGAGCTTTCGGCTTGCCATAAACACCCCATACACCAACTTCTGCCAATGCGGATACCTCTGCTTTGATTCGATAAGCACCTCACTGATATAATAAACCGGCCGTTGAACCGGATACTCCTTTCCAGCCTCCTTGCACTCCACAACAATAGCCACACTAACAGCCCGGGCATTAGCAGCCACATATAGCAGTAAAGGCTCTTTATCGACCGGAGCCGCGAGGATAGGCGGTTCAGCTAACTACCTCTTCAAATCCTCAAACGCTTTATCAGCCGCATCACTCCAGACAAAGTCATCCGCTTTCTTTAGCATCTGATATAAAGGGATAGCCTTCTCCCCGAGACGACTGATAAACCGGCTCAAAGCTGCAATCCGGCCCGCCAGACGCTGAACGTCATTGATACCCGCCGGTTTAGCCAGAGAGGTGATAGCTGTAATCTTCTTCGGGTTAGCCTCAATACCCCTGTTTGACACCGGAAACCCCAGGAGCTTGCCTGCTGGAACACCAAAGACACATTTGTATGGATTAAGCATCATCTTATAAACCCAGAGGTTGTCAAAGGTTTCTCTCAAGTCATCTATCAATGTTTCCTCCTTCCTGGACTTCACCACAATATCATCCACATACGCATGAACATTGCGCCCAATCTGTTTATGAAGACAGTTCTGAACACAGCGTTGGTAAGTTGCCTAGGCACTCTTGAGCCCAAAGGGCATAGAGACATAGCAGAAGGCTCCAAAGGGAGTTATGAAAGTTGTCTTCTCCTGGTCCTTAACTACCATTTTGATCTGATGATAACCAGAATACGCATCCAGAAAACACAAATGGTCACAACCTGCCGTTGCATCAATAATATGATCAATACGAGGGAGGGTAAAGGGATCAGCTGGACAGGCCTTGTTCAAGTCTGTGTAGTCCACACACATACGCCAAGTGCCGTTTTTCTTAAGGACTAGCACCGGATTAGCTAGCCACTCCGGGTGAAAGACCTCTACGATAAACCCTGCGGCCAACAGCCGAGCTACCTCTTCACCAATAGCCTTACGCCTTTCTTCGTTGAAGTGGTGGAGAAACTGCCTGAACGGTTTAAACTTAGGATCTATATTAAGTGTGTGCTCAGCGAGTTCCCTCGGTACACCTGGCATGTCAGAAGGCTTCCATGCAAAGATGTCTCGGTTCTCACAGATGAACTCAATGAGCGCGCTTTCCTATTTGGGATCCAGGTTAGCGCTGATGCTGAACTGCTTGGATGAATCGCCAGGAACAAAATCAACCATCTTAGTGTCTGTGGCCAATTTAAACTTCAACGCCGGATCGTGCTCCGTAGTTGGCTTTTTCAAAGAAGTCATGTCTGCCGGATCAACCTCGTCTTTATAAAACTTCAGCTCTTCTGTGGCACAAACCGACTCAGCATAGGCCGCATCACCTTCCTCACATTCCAAAGCAATCTTCCTGCTCCCATGTACTGTGATGGTTCCCTTATGACCTGGCATCTTAAGATGCAGATAAACATAACATGGCCTTGCCATGAAATTGGCATAAGCCAGTCGTCCAAACAGGACGTGATACGGACTCTTGATTTTCACCACCTCAAAAGTTAATGTTTCTGACCTTGATTCATGATCATCTCCAAAAGCCACCTCTAGGGCTATTTTGCCCACTGGATATGCAGACTTACCAGGCACCACACTGTGAAAAATGGTGTTCGACGGTTTAAGATTCTAATCTGCCAATCCCATACGGTGAAAGGTATCATAATAAAGGATGTTGATACTACTTCCACCATCCATGAGCACTTTGGTGAACTTATACCCCCCAACTTGAGGTGCCACCACTAAGGCCAGATGACCCGGATTATCAACCCGGGGTGGGTGATCCTCTCGACTCCACTCAGACCAGCGTAAATACTGAGGCACTGCCGGTTCAACAGAGTTCACGGCCCTCTTGTGAAGCTTCTGATCACGCTTGCACAAGCTAGTGATGAGGACATGATACTGCCCACTATTCAACTTCTTCGGATTGCTCTGATAACCCGACTGCTGCTGCTGCTGATTCCCCTGATGGCTATAACCTCCCTGATTGCACTGGTTCCCTTGATTGCTATGTCCGGTTTGATTGCCTTGAAATCCTGAACCAGAGCTGCTACCTCCATAACCCGGCCCATGAAAACCACCTCCTGAACCGCCGGGCGGGCCATTGTTGTACTGAAACATATTGGAGTTCTTGAACTCTTGCATGATGTAACAATCTTTCCCAAGATGTGAAGTTGGCCTCTCCTTCGATCCATGCTTTGGAAAAGGTTGATTTAACATGCGCTCCAGATTGGGGCCTAACCCTCCGCCCCACCGGGGCTGTTTGTCCTTACGACGCTGACCGTTGTCCTGAGCATTGGTGTTAGCCACAAAGTCCAAACTATTGTCTGCTTTGCGCTTACCATTGTTCCCATGACCGTCCGGGTTATGCTATTGTCCCTTGGTGTTGTCGTTCTTCTTCCCTTTCCCTGGTTTGTCCTCCTCTGAGTCACGGTCTTTGGTACTATCTGAATCGGCATATTTAACCAAAGCGGCCATAAGCGTTGACATGTCATTGTAGTGACATTTGAGCCTTCCTAACTTTAGTTTTAACGGTAGAAACCGGCAATTCCCCTCCAACATTAATACTGATGTATCTGTGTTGATGCGATCCGATGAATGCAGAATAGCTGAGACCCGCTTCACCCAATGGGTTGTGGACTCCCCATCCTCTTGAACACAAGCGGCCAGGTCCACAATCGACATAGGCTGCTTACAAGTATCTTTAAAATTCTGGATAAACCGGTGTTTTAACTCGGCCCATGATCCGACAGAGTTAGCTAGTAAGCTTTTTAACCAAGTACGAGTCATCCCTTCCAACATCATGGTGAAGTATTTAGCACACACCGCTTCATCCACATCCAGCATCTCCATCGCCATCTCATAACTCTCCACCCATGACTCCGGTTGTAAATCAGTGATGTAATTGGGCACCTTACGAGGGCCCGTAAAATCCTTGTGCAGTCGCATATTACGCAAAGCGGGGGTAAGACACGACACCCCTAAACAACTGAAGACCACATCGGGCTCCACTGAGGTGGTAGGGCGAACCGGAGTAGGTTGACGAGCGGCGTGCAGAGCTGCTAACTCGGCTTCTCGACGTGCACAACCATGATCCACCACATCCTGTGCATTAGCACCACCACCTATCGGGTTGTGTCCTCGCGGCGAGTTACTATGACGTGCACTGCTTGATACGGCCGGTTCATCCTCAACGTGCTTGCTGTAGCTCCGACTCGGACGGGGGTGGAATGAATCCTCTCGCGACTATGTGAATAAGCATGCTGCTGGTTTAAAGCTGTTTGAAGGAGCTCTCTAGCCCGTCGTGTCTCAATTCCCACTGGTGACTCGCCGTCAGTTGGGAGGGCTGCCAATCGTGAGGCGGTGGCCACAATGTTATCCAACAGGCTGGAGTAATGCCCCGGGGGCGTCGGAACATACTGCGGCACAATGTTGTTCTGACGAGGCGGGTTCATCCACGCGGTTGAACCGACGCTCTTGTTCCCGGCGCCTCCGTCCGGGTTACCACTGGCTGGTTACTAGTTCCTGCTCCTGGCGTGTTGAAGAGATTTCTTGGCTCATAACCCGGTGGGAGGCGCGACCAGTATCTCCTTCTCATGACCTCATCCGAGGCGTTCTGGTCCAACCTAAGCCGGTAGGCCTGAGCTTCCAACTCGGCCCGTTCTGTAGCCATCCTGGCGTTCTCTGCTGCCAGGTCCGCTTTAGCCTGAGTTATCTGATCCTTCACCTTTGCAGTCTCCGCATTGTGCTGATCTCGGGCTACCGCATCCACCTCCGTGGCCATCAATGTTGCCAACGCGTCGAACAAATTAGACAAAACCTGAGCGGGAGGCGGTGCCGAGCCCCCTGCTCCTGCTGGCGTTGCTATTGTTGAACCAGAGAACATCGCCGTGGTGGTAGAAGAGTGTTGCGCTAGCTGTGTACCGGCCATGAAGACCGTCACCCGGTTTGGCAGATCGAGGGGGTCCGGAATACTGTTGCCGTTGGAACTCCCCCTAATCCGGCCGTCCTGCAGCTGATACAGCGACTCGGTCTCTTCGGTTGAAGACTCATTTTCAGAACGGACAATGGCTTCCCCATCAGATGCCGGTCCATCCTCATATTCCGCTCCATGGATGACACCTACGAAAACATGCCTTGGTGGGGGCTGAACCGGGGTAGGGCTTGCACGCTGAGCCGTCTCGATGATGTCGGTGCAGGTGTTCGGCTCAGGGCCCGGTTCGCCGATCTTGCCGATGAAGACGTGAATTCCGCCAAAGGGGACCCGGTATCCATATTCAATTGAACCGGCCTCGGGACCCCATCTCGCATCATCGATGTAGAGCTTGCCGCGACGACTCTTCGTCATCCGGCCCATAGTGTACCCCTTGAGTCCTTCGAAGCTGCCCTTCAAGAACTCGAAACCGTTGTGCGATAGCCCCATGGTGGGCGCCAACTGTCGTGGGTTAGTCACGGCAGATGCCCTCGTGAAAGGACTTAGTCGTGGATCCATCACTGTGAGTTAGCTTAAAGGGGTTAAACCTGACAAGGGACACGAGGGGTTTTTATACTAGTTCGGCCCCTTCGATGAAGGTAAAAGCCCACGTCTAGTTGTGTTGGTATTGCTAGGGTTTCAATGACCAGGGAGCGAATCCGCTTGGCCTGGCTCTCGAGTTGTTGTCTGTTGTCCTTAAACCACTATCGGGTCGTCCCTTTATATACACAGGTTGACGCCCACTGGTTTACAAAGTCCCGAGGCCGGATCATAAACGTGTCCGGCTCGGTCTCTATCCTTCCTATCTTACAATGCAAGTTACATGAGAAAGTCGGTTTACATCTCCTAGCCTTAATTCGCCTTTGGGCCTTGGGCCTTCGTAAAGCGCCACCATCCTTACGTCTTCATGGGCTTCTGATCTTCTTGGAGTTAATCCTGCTACTCCTGGCCAGTTTACGTCCAGTAGTAATATCCCCAACATTAGGCCCCAGATTGATTTGAACTTGTTCATGTCAATCTTCAACACTTAGAAAAGTTCTTCCCTTGCACCTTCACCTTGATCTTGTAAACCGCCATGACGTCATACTCCAGGATCATCTTAAATGCCAACAGGAACCGAATATTAAAATTAAAATTGAAGATCGTGAGTGTTATGCTTTATGTGATTTGGGTGCTAGTGTTTCCACGATTCCAAAAACTTTGTGTGATGTGTTAGGTTTCCGTGAATTTGATGATTGTTCTTTAAAGTTGCATCTTGCGGATTCCACCATAAGGAAACCTATGGGAAGAATTAATGATGTTCTTATTGTTGCAAATAGCAATTATGTGCCCATAGATTTCATTGTTCTTGATATAGTTTGCAATCCTACATGTCATATTATTCTAGGTAGAACTTTCCTTAGAACGGTTGTGTAAGTGCATCTAGTGCCACCCCTAGTTGGTTTTGGAGTATTGATGACAAACCTGGTTGAGGGACTAATGTGTTTGTGAGAATTACAGGATAACACAGGTAGTAGTCCCTCATTTGATTCGGTTTACCTACCAGATATGACCCCTAAAAATGTGTGAAGACATTGAAGAAAATGGTGGTCTATGAAGAGTTTCACATTGAAGACTATGACATGAGAAGACATCGTATGAAGACTATGGATTGCAAAGACATAGTTGTTTCGTAGTTTCCTTTTCTTCTTTGTTGAGTCGTAGGAACCACCGTACTGTTAAGTGGGGTCAAAGTGAACAAAGTCAGAGTGACTTAAGTGATGCTCATCCAAATCCTATGTCTTCGAGCGAAGACAATGAGAGCAAATCTTATCCAGAGCTGGATAAGTCAGCTTTACTTGTAGCCCAAGCCAAGCTACCACGTGTGTTTGAAATCTGACCGTTGGACATGTGTCAGTTCCTTAGTGACCCAGGGTCATTTCGGACAAATCAGGTCGGGTTGCCTCCTGGATATAAATAGCCCACCACCTACACCATAAATTGGTGGCTGCTCAGAGTTAGTGCACAGTTTTGTCGTTTGAGAGCAACCCACCTCCGAAGCCTTTGAGAGAGAAATCCTTGCGAGGACAAAGCCCTAAACACCCAGAGCCAAAGAGTGCTAGGCATCACAGAAGTCTTTATATCTACATGATCTGAAGACTTGTTACACTTGAGGACTGTGAATCCTCCAGCCAGTTAGGCATCGCGTTCTGAGCATCCAAGAGTCATTGTGGATCGCCGATGAACGAAGTCTGTGAAGATTTGGAAGTCTACCTTGAAGACTTAACAGAGTGATTGGGCAAGGACTATGTGTCCTTAGCTCAAGGGGAATAAGGTGAAGATGTGGTCTTCTGAGTTGAATCTCAGCCTCCCTAACCAGACATACAGTTGTCACAACAACTAGAACTGGTCCAACAAATACCTGTCCTCACCAAGCAACTGGTTCTATCCTTTGCCTCTCTTTACTCACTGCTTGTCTTCGTGAAGTCATTGCCTGCTTGCATGATATGATTGACTTCACTGTGTGAATACTGTTGTTGATTAGCTTCATACTATCTTCCATCTTGATCTATACTACCTAGCTGCTGATAGTCTTCGTGCTTTCACTTCATTGCTTACTTGACTATGGCTTGTCTAGTGTAGTCTACCTTACACTGCATATTAATAGGTTCTGTTCTACTGTTTGTCTTCAAAGCCCTCGTGTTTTGAAGACTTTCATAAAAATCGCCTATTCACCCCCCTCTAGTCGATAAGTAGCACTTTCAATTGGTATCAGAGCAAGGTGCTCCCTTGTTCTGTGTGATTCGGTTTAACCACCTGGAGTTTTAGCTATGTCGACTGAAGGGATAATCAAAGTCTCTGCTACGTGCCCTGTCTTCGATGGCACTGATTACCCCTACTGGAAGAATAAGATGCGCATGCATCTTGAAGCCATTGATGTCGACCTCTGCTATGTCGTCAAGAACGGCATTCCCAAGGCCGGTGAAGGCGTCACCCCAGCTGATGTCAAGAAGTTCATTCAACTAGATTCTACTGCCAAGAACATCACCTGTGGCCATCTGACCAAAGGACAGTATGGCCGTGTGAGTGATCTAAAAACTGTGAAGCTAGTCTGGGACTAGCTCTCCAAGGTCAATGAAGGCGTCTCAACCCAGAGAGACTCAAGGATCAGTGTTCTTCGCAATCTCTTCAACCGCTTCAAGAGAAATGACAATGAGAATGTTCAGCTAATGTTTGATCGCCTCACTGATATCACAAATGAGCTTCATGCACTACACTCCACTAAGATCACCAAGCATGAAATCATCAAGACACTCTTGAGATCACTCGACAGCTCATTTGACACCGTATATGAAAATGAGAAAACAAGAAACTCTCTATCATAAAGATCAAGGTGCTACTTTGAAGCACTAGGGTGGAAAAAAGGATAGTAGCATTGCCCCCCTTTTTATTTTTATTTTTTTGGGCCTTTTTTTATTTGGCCTTTTTTATGGGACAATGCTCTATTACTGATGATCACCACACTTCTATTTATTTACAACTCAATGATTACAACTTGATACTAGAACAAGACATGACTCTATATGAATGCCTCCGGTGGTGTACCGGGATGTGCAATGACTCATGAGTGACATGTATGAAATAATTATGAATGGTGGCTTTGCCACAAATACGATGTCAACTACATGATCATGCAAGGTAATATCACAATGATGATGCGTGTCATAATAAACGGAACGGTGGAAAGTTGCATGGAAATATATCTCGGAATGGCTATGGAAATGCCATAATAGGTAGGTATGGTGGCTGTTTTGAGGAAGATATAAGGAGGTTTATGTGTGATAGGGCGTATCGTATCACGAGGTTTGGATGCACCGGCGAAGTTTGCACCAACTCTCAAGGTGAGAAAGGGCAATGCATGGTACCGAAGAGGCTAGCAATGGTGGAAGGGTGAGAGTGCGTATAATCCATGGACTCAACATTAGTCATAAAGAACTCACATACTTATTGCAAAAATCTACAAGTCATCAAAAACCAAGTATTACACGCATGCTCCTAGGGGGATAGATTGATAGGAAAAGACCATCTCTCGTCCCCGACCGCCACTCACAAGGAAGACAATCAAATAACACCTCATGTTTCAAATTTGTTACATAACATTTACCGCACGTGCATGCTACGGGACTTGCAAACTTCAACACAATTATTTCTCAAATTCACAACTACTCAACTAGCGCAACTTTGATATCGATATCTCCATATCTCAAAACAATCATCAAGTATCAAACTTCTCTTAGTATTCAATGCACTTATATGAAAGCTTCTTATTATGCTTAAAAGAAAATTTCCATGTTGTTCTAAAGGAATCTCGAAATAATATAAGTGAAGCATGAGAGATCAATTATTACTATAAAATAAAACCACCACCATGCTCTAAAAGATATAAGTGAAGTACTAGAGCAAAAACTATATAGCTCAAGAGATATAAGTGAAGCACATAGAGTATTCTAATAAATTCCAATTCATGTGTGTCTCTCTCAAAAGGTGTGTACAGAAAGGATGATTGTGGTAAACTAAAAAGCAAAGACTCAAATCATACAAGATGTTCCAAGCAAAACACATATCATGTGGCCAATAAAAATAGTGCAACAAGTAAAGTTACCGATAGACAAAGACGAAACAACGGATGCCTTCCGGGGCATCCCCAAGCGTAGGCTTTTGGGTGTCCTTGTATTTTACCTTGGGGTGCCTTGGGCATCCCCAAGCTTAGTCTCTTGCCACTCCTTGTTCCATAATCCATCATATCTTTACCCAAAACTTGAAAACTTCACAATACAAAACTTAAAAGAAAATCTTCGTGAGCTCCGTTAGTAAAAGAAAACAAACCACCACTTAAAGGTACTGTAATGAACTCATTATTTATTTATATTGGTGTTAAACCTACTGTATTCCAACTTTTCTATGGTTCATAAACTCTATTAATAGCCATAGATTCATCAAAATAAGCAAACAACACACGAAAAACAGAATCTGTCAAAAAACAGAACAGTCTGTAGTAATCTGTAGGTTTCGAATTCTTCTAGAACCCCAAAAATTCTAAAATAAATTTATGGACGTGAGGAATTTATCTATTAATCATCTGCAAAAAGAATTAACTAAATAGCGCTCTCCAGTAAAAAAATGGCAGCAATTCTCGCGAGCGCTAAAGTTTATGTTTTTTACAGCAAGATCAAAAAGACTTTCCCCATGTCTTCCCAACGGTTCTACTTGGCACAAACACTAATTAAACACAAAAAACACAACCAAAACAGAGGATAGATAAATTATTTATTACTAAACAGGAGCAAAAAGCAAGGAATAAAAATAAAATTGGGTTACCTCCCAACAAGCGCTATCGTTTCACGCCCCTAGCTAGGCATAAAAGCAAGGATAGATCTAGGTATTGCCATGATAATGATAAGATAAATCGCGAAAGCTCATCTCATACTCCCTACGTTCAGCAGAAAGCTTCCTTTGTGGCAAGTAAAAATAATCAAATGGGCTAAATTTAATTGTACAAAAGTCCCCAAGATCAAGCTCGGGAGGTATTGGTTCCTCCTTTGGCCCCTCATATTGCACAATCAATTCATCATTATAAGCATTCTTTTGGCAAAAAGTCATGAGCCTTTGTTAAAGGGAAAAACCTAGCCCATTGTTTTGGATGGCAAAATTATCATTAAGTTCAGAGATCCTATTAACAAGAGCATCGGTAGGAACCTTTTTTCTAAGGTTTTCATTAAAAGCAACATGATCTAAAGATCGTAAACGCAAAATATCTTCTTGATAGAAAATAATTGCTTCTATGGGAGGACGGCGGGCATCCACCCTATAATGTGCAAAAATTTCATTGGCCTCTTTTATTATAAATCTGAACTCATGAGCTAAAAAGATGGTCGCTGCTCGCTTAACAGAAGAATGCTCAATATTAGAAAATTCTAGGAAAATCCTTTGTATGGAAGGATGCATATGTAAAAATTGTCTCTCGAGTTCAACTATGAGCAAGGATATAGCATCTGCGAGACTACTAGTTTTATGAAGGATAGATCCACTCATAGTGGGCAAAGCATCGGCACAAGTAAAGAAATCTTGAATAACTCCCTTCCCAATAATATTACCGCTGCCAATACGAAACTTTTTAGTGTGCAAAATAATAGGATTTTCAAGAGGATCATCAATAGCATCAAAGTTTTCCATATTATTTTCCTTATCAATGATAACCTCCCAGTTTCAAACATGATGGTAACAAATTGCAGAAGGAACAAGCACACAGAAGATAGGAAGGAAAAAGAGGCGAATGGAAAAGAGAAGGCGAATAAAATGGCAAGGGTGAAGTGAGGGAGAGGAAAACAAGATGCAAATGGCAAATAATGTAATGCGAAGGATAAGAGTTGTGATGGGTACTTGGTATTTCTTGACTTGGCATAGATCTCCCCGGCAACGGCGCTAGAAATCCTTTTTGCTACCTCTTGAGCACTACGTTGTTTTTCCCTTGAAGAGGAAAGGGTGGTGTAGTAAAGGAGCGTAAGTATTTCCCTCAGTTTTTGAGAACCCAGGTATCAATCCAGTAGGAGACCACGGGAGATTCACCTCGTACCTACACAAACAAATAAGAACCTCGCAACCAACGTGATAAAGGGGTTGTCAATCCCTTCACGACCACTTGCAAGAGTGAGATCTGATGGAGATGATAATAATAAGATAACTATTTTTGGTATTTTTATGATATAGGTTGAAAGTAAAGATTGCAAAATAAACGGTAATGGAAATAACGGTAGATTAATATGATGGAAGATAGACCCGGGGGCCATAGGTTTCACTAGTGGCTTCTCTTAAGATAGCATAAGTATTACGGTGGGTGAACAAATTACTATCGAGCAATTGATAGAAAAGCGAATAATTATGAGAATATCTAGGCATGCTCATGTATATAGGCATCACGTTCGAGACAAGTACACCGAAACGATTCTACATCTACTACTATTACTCCACACATCGGCCGCTATCCAGCATGCATCTAGAGTATTAAGTTCATAAGAACAGAGTAACGCCTTAAGCAAGATGACATGATGTAGAGGGATAAACTCATGCAATATGATATAAACCCCATATTTTTATCCTCGATAGCAACAATACAATACATGTTGTTTCCCTTTCTGTCACTGGGATCAAGCACCGCAAGATTGAACCCAAAGCTAAGCACTTCTCCCATTGCAAGAAGGATCAGTCTAGTAGGCCAAACCAAACTGATAATTCGAAGAGACCTGCAAAGATAAACCAATCATACATAAAAGAATTCAGAGAAGATTCAAATATTGTTCATAGATACTCTAGATTATAAACCCACAATTCATCGGATCTCAACAAACACACCGCAAAAAGAAGAGTTACATCGAATAGATCTCCAAGAGAATCAAGGAGAACTTTGTATTGAGATCCAAAGAGAGAGAATAAGCCATCTAGCTACTAGCTATGGACCCGAAGGTCTGAAGTAAAATACTCACACATCATTGGAGAGGCCATGGAGTTGATGTAGAGGCCCTCCGTGATCGATGCCCCCTCCGACGGAGCTCCGGAAAAGGCCCCAAGATGGGATCTCTTGGGTATAGAAGGTTGCGGCGGTGGAAATAGGGTTTCGTGGTGCTCCTGGATGTTTGCGGGGTATATGAATATATATATATAGGAGGAACAAGTAGGTCGATGGAGCAACGACGGGCCCACGAGGGTGGAGGGGGCGCCTAGGGGGGTAGGCGTGCCCCGTGCCTCGTGGCCGCCTCTTTGATTGCTTGACGTCCACTCCAAGTCCTCTGGATCACGTTTGTCCCAAAAATCACGTTCCCGAAGGTTTCATTCAGTTTGGACTCCGTTTGATATTCCTTTTCTAGGAAACACTGAAATATGCAAAACAACAGCAATTTGGGCTAGGCCTCCGGTTAATAGGTTAGTCCCAAAAATAATATAAAAGTGTAAAATAAATCCCGTTATCATCCAAAACAGATAATATAATAGCATGGAACAATCAAAAATTATAGATACATTGGAGACGTATCAATAATGGCATTGGAAAGAAATTTGCAAATATTTTCCCTGCATCAGGTGGAATCGAACCCGGGTGGAAGAGTTGTCGCCTGTCGGGTAGTGTCACTTGGCCACTGGGCTAGTTCAGCATTTTTGTTACAAATTGGGCACTGCCTCAGGTGGTCCAATCTCCTCCTGCTCCTTTGTGCGCTCGCCGCGGCGCCGCTGTCTGCCATTGTGAACACGCTGAACAAATGAGAGGAATCTGGAGAGGACTGTAAGTGGAGAGGCGGACACTCGGGACCCACTAGGTCTATGGCCGTATGCAAGCAAGTGCCTCATCGAGAAAATACTTCCTCCTAATGCTATACTGACGTTGGGGCCCACGGGTTTGTCAACATAGTTACATTTTTTAGGTGCTTCAATGTAGTTACTATAGGAGATAAATTCACAACGAAGCCGGGGAGCTGGCAGGTATCATTTATTATCACTGGGGAAGCAAGTATTAGCTGGGTTTTGGGCTGCCCCGTCTAGGCTTTCTTTTTTAACATGCGCAGCCCACGACATGCCGGTTTGTATTTTTTGAGGGCCATCATGTATCGACCAGCCAATGGACCTCCCATCCGAGGTTTTATTTTTCCTGAAACATTGACAGCCCAATTTATGTTTTTTTTGAAGAAAACGCAGAGGTCTGTTCTATTTTTCAATATAAGAATAGGAACGCCTGGTCCAACTTATGTTTCCCTTCTAACTATATTATATATATTGAAATTATTTTATATGCTATTATATATTATTGTTATTGTCATCATATATTTAACAGATACTTACATATGTAAGAAAACAATATCCCACATCTTATTAACTTATAAAAATAATTTCTTAAAAACAAAATCCTAGATTTTTTTGGCAACGAAAATCCCGGTGATTGTGTACAAAAGCTCGGTAAGATTTAAGGACCAATGTAATAATAAATCACTTATTATTTAAATATATTTGTCGAATCGGGGGTTTCGGCAAAACCCTCAAGGTTTGAACACTGGGGTGCGCGCGAAGATCTCCCCCTTCCGATCCACGTCCTAGCTTTGCTAAGATCTTACGGGCTAACTCGACGGACTCGGAACACAAAGGACACAAGATTTATACTGGTTTGGGCCACCGTTGTGGTGTAATACCCTACTCCAGTGTGTGGTGGTGGATTTCCGCTTGGGCTGTGGATGAATAGTACAAGTGGAAGAACAACCTCCTAAGGAGAGGTGTTCTTGTGCTTGGTGAACTTCTGGTTGTTCGGGTCGATTCGAGACGAGTTGCCTCCGACTGTGGTGGCTAATCCTATTTATAGAGGCCCTGGTCCTCTCCCCAAATATTGAGAGGGAGGGAGCCAACAACAGCCAATTTGAAAGGGGACAGCTAGTACAGCTTATCCTGACAAAAGTGGTCTTCGCCTGCCAAAGGGCTCTGGCGGTGACGCCATCTTGGGCTCCACGATGACCTCCGTCTTGCCATCCTTCTGGTCTTGGTCTTGTTGCACTGAAATGGAAACCTTTGCTTGACGCCTCGGTACTCCGCGCCTGCGCTTGCTTCCTTAGCACCGAAGAGGAAACAAGGACACTGTGCGCGCTGGCGCCCGCCTGGCCTTGGTCGTCATGGCTCACGTCACTAGAACCTCGCGAGGTTCGCGTGGCCTTGATCTCTCTGCCCCTCGCGAGCCAGCCTGGTGAGGCCGCTCCTGAGGAGGTCTTGTGTCATCCACCTCGCGAGGCTTGGCCCCTCGCGAGGGTCTTGAGTCCTTGCTGGTGAAGATGTGTCATACTGGCCCGCTCGCAGAGCCACGCCGTGGGCCGCAGGCAGGCAAGTCTAGGGACCCCCGTTCCCAGAACGCCGACACTAGCCCCCGGGCCCAAGGTGCGCTCGGGCTTGGCTTCGAGGCGAAGCCAAAGGGGCAAGTGCGGAGCACGGTGGGCGCCAATAGCCTGCGGCCTTGGTCGACGCATGGCGGTTGATTGGACGTGATCGTCTCCGCTTCCCCACGCTGCCTCGGCAACTGCCCGACTTGACAAGTCCATGCTGCATGCAAGGAAGAACCATCATTATTACCTTAGGTCATGGAGGCCGGCGGTTGTCCTCCCCTTGGCTATAAATAGGAGGGGGCGGAGCCCCCATCGCCCATCTCTTCCCATTTCGCTTGGTTCTTGCTCTTTGCTCCATCGCCAGTTGCAACACCAATGGCGCCGTCGAAGAGGTTCTCCGCCGCGAAGAAAGGGAAGGCCCCTTGCGAGGGGCCCGGCTCTCCGGCGCCCAAGTGTGGACGCAGCCGTCCCCGCAAGCACTGCGCGACCCCTACCACGGCCCCGCGTAGCTGTGGCGGTGCCGCTTCGCGTGGCAAGGGCCGCTCCAGTCCTGGCGGTCCAGACGTGTCGTGGTTGCGTGGCCTCCCCGGCCTCGATGCCACTCGGCGGAGGTGCTGCCGGAGTTCGTCATCTGGTCGGAGAACCCGGCCGGCAACTGGCTACAGCTCTCGTGTTTCTTCGCCGGCGAGCTGCCAGCCTCTGGTCCAGGCGGGCTCTGGCTGTAAGCGGACGGCTGCTGCAGCAGAGCTTCCTGGGTCACGGTCGAGGTCTCCGCTGCGGGCAACATAGCCCTTTCCAGTGGCTGGCAGACGTTTGCCCGCGTGCGCGGCCTGGGCAGGCGGTGCACCCTCCACTTCAAGTATGACGGTGACGCACCCCTCTACGCGAGGGTGTTTGGGGAAGATGGTCAGCGCACCGGGTGCTGCCACGAGGTCAACGACGGTGAGGAGGTGCTCGGCCTTGGCGATGGCCGTGATGAGGACGAGGGCGAACCTGCCCTTGGGGCCGACCATGTCTCGTCCAGCTACGGCGGCTCTTTGATACGTCTCCAACGTATCTATAATTTTAGATTGTTGGATGCTATTATATTTTCTATTTTGGATGTTAATGGGCTTATTTTTACACTTTATATTATTTTTGGGACTAACCTATTAACCGGAGGCCCAGCCCAAATTGCTGATTTTTTTCCTATTTTAGAGTTTCACCGAAAAGGAATATCAAACAGAATCAAACCTTCGGGAGCGGGGACTTGGAGTGAACGTCAAGAAACAATCGAGGAGGCCACAAGGCAAGGGGCGCGTCTACCCCCCTGGGCGGGCCCTCCACCCTCGTGGGCCCCTCGTTGCTCCATCGACCTACTTCTTCCTCCTATATATATCCCTATACCCCGCGAACATCCAGGAGCACCACGAAAACCTAATTCCACCGCCGGAACCTTCTGTACCCAAGAGATCCCATCTTGGGGCCTTTTCTGGAGCTCCACCGGAGGGGGCATTGATCACGGAGGGCCTCTACATCAACTCCATGGCCTCCCGGATGATGTGTGAGTAGTTTACTTCAGGCCTTCGGGTCCATAGCTAGTAGCTAGATGGCTTCTTCTCTCTCTTCGGATCTCAATACAAATTTCTCCTCGATTCTCTTGGAGATCTATTCAATGTAATCTTCTTTTGCGGTGTGTTTGTCAAGATCCGATGAATTGTGGGTTTATGATCAAGTTTATCTATGAACAATATTTAAATATTCTCCGAATTATTTTATGTATGATTGGTTTATCTTTGCAAGTCTCTTCGAATTATCAGTTTGGTTTCGCCTACTAGATTGATCAATCTTGCAATGGGAGAAGTGCTTAGCTTTGGGTTCAATCTGGCAGTGCTTGATCCCAGTGACAGAAAGGGAAACGACACATATTGTATTGTTACCATCGAGGATAAAAAGATGGGGTTTATATCATATTGCATGAGTTTATCCCTCTACATCATGTCATCTTGCTTAAGGCGTTACTCTGTTCTTATGAACTTAATACTCTAGATGCATGCTGGATAGTGGTCGATGTGTGGAGTAATAGTAGTAGATGCAGAATCATTTCGGTCTACTTGTCACGGATGTGATGCCTATATACATGATCATGCCTAGAAATTCTCATAATTATTTGCTTTTCTATCAATTGCTCGACAGTAATTTGTTCACCCACCGTAATACTTATGCTATCTTGAGAGAAGCCACTAGTGAAACCTATGGCCCCCAGGTCTATTCTCCATCATACAAGTTTCCAATCTACTTTATTTTTCTATCTTTTACTTTCAATCTATATCATAAAAATACCAAAAATATTTATCTTATTATTATCATCTCTATCAGATCTCACTCTTGCAAGTGGCCATGAAGGGTTGATAACCCCTTTATCGTGTTGGTTGCGAGGTTTTTATTTGTGTGTGTAGGTATGAGGTGACTCGCGCGTGGTCTCCTACTGTATTGATACCTTGGTTCTCAAAAACTAAGGGAAATACTTACGCTGCTCTACTGCATCACCCTTTCCTCTTCAAGAGAAAACCAACGCAGTGCTCAAGAGGTAGCAAGAAGGATTTCTGGCGCCGTTGCCGGGGAGATCGACGCCAAGTCAAGACATACCAAGTACCCATCACAACTGTTATCCTTCGCATTACATTATTTGCGATTTGCCTCTCATTTGCCTCTCCCCCACTTCACCCTTGCCGTTTTATTCGCCCTCTTTTTCCGTTCCCCTTCTCTTTTTCAATTTGCCTTTTTTGCCGGTTTCTTGTTTGCTTGTGTGTTGGATTGCTTGCTTGTCACGATGGCTCAAGATAATACTAAATTGTGTGACTTTGCCAATACCAACAATAATGATTTTATTAGCACTCCGATTGCTTTCTCCTCTTACCGATGTTGAATCTTGTGAGATTAATACTGCCTTGCTGAATCTTGTCATGAAAGATCTGTTTTCTGGCCATCCTCGTGAAGATGCCGCTACCCATCTAAACAACTTTGTTGATTTGTGTGATATGCAAAAGAAGAAAGATGTGGATAATGATATTGTTAAACTTAAGCTATTTCCGTTTTCTCTTAGAGATTGTGCTAAAGCTGGGTTTTCGTCTTTGCCTAAAAATAGTATTGATTCATGGAATAAATGCAAAGATGCTTTTATCTCTAAGTATTTTCCTCCCGCTAAGATCATCTCTCTTAGAAACGATATTATGAACTTCAAGCAACTTGATCATGAACATGTTGCACAAGCTTGGGAGAGGATGAAATTAATGATACGTAATTACCCTACACATGGTTTGAATCATTGGATGATTATACAAAAAATTTATGCCGGATTTAACTTTGCTTCTAGAAATCTTTTAGATTCGGCCGCGGGAGGCACTTTTATGGAAATCACTTTAGGAGAAGCTACCAAAGTCCTAGATAATATTATGGTTAATTATTCTTAATGGCACACTAAAAGATCTACTAGTAAAATGGTGCATGCAATTGAAGAGATTAATGTTTCGAGTGGAAAGATGGATGAACTTATGAATTTTTTTGCTAATAAGAGTGCTCCTACTGATCCTAATGATATGCCTTTGTCTACTTTGATTGAGAATAATAATGAATCTATGGATGTGAATTTTGTTGGTAGGAACAATTTTGGTAACAATGTGTATAGAGGTAATTTTAATTCTAGGTTGTTTCCTAGTAATTCCTCTAATAATTATGGTAATTCCTACAACAATTCTTATGGAAATTATAATAAGATGCCCACTGATTTTGAATCTAGTATTAAAGAATTTATTACTTCGCAAAAGAGTTTCAATGCTTTGATTGAAGAAAAATTGCTTAAGATTGATGAGTTGGCTAAGAACATGGATAGAATTTCTCTTGATGTTGATTCTTTGAAACTTAGATCTATTTCACCTAATCATGATATCAATGAGTCTCTCAAAGCCATGAGAATTTCCATTGATGAGTGCAAAGAAAGAACCGCTAGGATGCGTGCTAAGAGAGATTGCTTTGTGAAAGCGTGTTCTTCTAGTTTTCATGATAATAAGGATGAAGATCTAAAAGTGATTGATGTGTCCCCTATTAAATCTTTGTTTTGCAATATGAATCTTGATAATGATGGGACTGGAGATGAGTCAACTTTAGTTAGAAGGCGTTCCAAAAATTCGGAGTTTTTAGATCTTGATGCAAAATTGTTAAAAGTGGGATTGAAGAGGTTAAAACTTTAAATAGCAATGAACCCACTATCTTGGATTTCAAGGAATATAATTATGATACTTGCTCGTCGATAGATTGTATTTCCTTGTTGCAATCTGTGCTAAATTCTCCTCATGCTTATAGTCAAAATAAAGCTTTTACTAAACATATCGTTTATGATTTGATGCAATCTTATGAAAAAAACTTGAATTGGAAGTTTCTATCCCTAGAAAACTTTACGATGAGTGGGAACCTACTATTAAAATAAAAATTAAAGATCATGAGTACTATGCTTTGTGTGATTTGGGTGCTAGTGTTTCCATGATTCCAAAAACTTTGGGTGATTTGCTAGGTTTCCGTGAATTTAATGATTGTTCTTTAAACTTGCACCTTGCGGATTCCGCTATTAAGAAACCTATGGGAAAGATTAATGATGTTCTTATTGTTGCAAATAGGAATTATGTGCCTGTATATTTCATTGTTCTTGATATAGCTTGCAATCCTTCATGTCCTATTATTCTTGGTAGACCTTTCCTTAGAACGATTGGTGCAATTATTGATATGAAGGGAATATTAAATTCCAATTTCCATTAAGGAAAGGCATGGAACACTTCCCTATAAAGAAATTTAAATTACCATATGAATCTACTATGAGAGCCACTTATGGATTGCCTACCAAAGATGGCAATACCTAGATCTATCTTCGCTTTTATGCCTAGCTAGGGGCGTTAAACTATAGCGCTTGTTGGGAGGCAACCCAATTTTATTTTTATTCCTTGATTTTTGCTCCTGTTTAGTAATAAATAATTTATCTAGCCTCTGTTTTGGTTGTGTTTTTTGTGTTTAATTAGTGTTTGTGCCAAGTAGAACCGTTGGGAAGACTTGGGGAAAGTCTTTTTGATCTTGCTGCAAAAAACAGAAACTTTAGCGCTCACAATAATTGCTTCCATTTTTTATTGGAGAGTCCTATTTAGTTAATTATTTTTTCAGATAATTAATAGATAAATTCCTCACGTCCGTCAATTTATGTTAGAATTTTTGGGGTTCCAAAAGTATTCGAAACCTACAGATTACTACAGACTATTCTGTTTTTTGACAGATTCTGTTTTTCGTGTGTTATTTGCTTATTTTGATGAATCTATGGCTAGTAATAGAGTTTGTGAACCATAGAAAAGTTGTAATACAGTAGGTTTAACACCAATATAAATAAAGAATGAGTTCATTACAGTACCTTGAAGTGGTGGTTTGTTTTCTTTTACTAACGGAGCTCACGAAGAATTTCTTTTAAGTTTTGTGTTGTGAAGTTTTCAAGTTTTGGGTAAAGATTTGATGGATTATGGAAAAAGGAGTGGCAAGAGCCTAAGCTTCGGGATGCCCACGGCACCCCAAGGTAAAATAAAAGGACACCAAAAAGCCTAAGCTTGGGGATGCCCCAGAAGGCATCCTCTTTTGTCTGCGTTCATCGGTAACTTTACTTGGAGCTATATTTTTATTTGCCACATGATATGTGTTTTGCTTGGAGCATCTTGTATGATTTGAGTCTTTGCTTTTTATTTTACCACAATAATACTTGTTGTACACACCTTTTGAGAGAGACACACATGAATTGGAATTTATTAGAATACTCTATGTGCTTCACTTATATCTTTTGAGCTATATAGTTTATGCTCTAGTGCTTCACTTATATCTTTTAGAGCACGGTGGTGGTTCTATTTTATAGAAATAATTGATCCCTCATGCTTCACTTATATTATTTTGAGAGTCCTTTAGAACAACATGGCAATTTTCTTTTAGGCATAATAAAAACTTTCATACAAGTGCATTGAATACTAAGAGAAGTTTGATACTTGATGATTGTTTTGAGATATGGAGATGGTGATATTAGAGTCATGCTACTTGAGTAGTTGTGAATTTGAGAAATACTTGTGTTGAAGTTTGTGATTCCCGTAGCATGTACGTATGGTGAACCATTATGTGATGAAGTGGGAGCATGATTTATTTATTGATTGACTTCCTTATGAGTGGCGGTCGGGGACGAGCGATGGTCTTTTCCTACCAATCTATCCCCCTAGGAGCATGCGCGTAGTAATTTGTTTCGATAACTAATAGATTTTTGCAATAAGTATGTGAGTTCTTTATGACTAATGTTGAGTCCATGGATTATACACACCCTCACCCTTCCACATTTGCTAGCCTCTCTAGTATCGCGCAACTTTCACCGGTACCATAAACCCACGATATACCTTCCTCAAAACAGCCAGCATACCTACCTATTATGGTATTTCCATAGCCATTTCAAGATATATTGCCATGCAACTTTCCATCGTTCCGCCTGTTTGACACGCTTCATCATTGTCATATTGCTTTGCATGATCATGTAGTTGACATCGTATTTGTGGCAAAGCCACCGTTCATAATTTTTTCATACATGTCACTCTTGATTCATCGCATATCCTGGTACACCGCCAGAGGCATTCACATAGAGTCATATTTTGTTCCAAGTATTGAGTTGTGATTCTTGAGTTGTAAGTAAAAATAAGTGTGATGATCGTCATTATTAGAGCATTGTCCCAGTGAGGAAAGGATGATGGAGACTATGATTCCCCCACAAGTCGGGAAGAGACTCCGGACGAAAAAAAAGAGGCCAAAAAGAAGAAGAAGAAGGCCCAAATAAAAAAAGAGAAAACAATGAAATGAGAGAAAAAGAGAGAAGGGACAATGTTACTATCCTTTTTCCACACTTGTGCTTCAAAGTAGCACCATGATCTTCATGATAGAGAGTCTCCTATGTTGTCAATTTCATAAACTAGTGGGAATTTTACATTATAGAACTTGGCTAGTATATTCCAATGATGGGCTTCCTCAAATTGCCCTAGGTCTTCGTGAGCAAGCACGTTGGATGCACACCCACTTAGTTTCTTTTGTTGAGCTTTCATACACTTATAGCTCTAGTGCATCCGTTGCATGGCAATCCCTACTCACTCAAATTGATATCTATTAATGGGCATCTCCATAGCCCGTTGATATGCCTAGTTGATATGAGACTATCTTCTCCTTTTTCTTGTCTTCTCCACAACCACCATTCTATTCCACCATAGTGCTATATCCATGGTTCACGCTCATATATTGCGTGAAGATTGAAAAAGTTTGAGAGCATCAAATGTATGACACAATTGCTTGGCTTGTCATCGGGGTTGTGCATGATTTAATATTTTGTGTGATGAAGGTAGAGCATAGCCAGACTATATGATTTTATAGGGATAACTCTCTTTGGCCATGTTATTTTGTGAAGACATGACTGCTTAGTTAGTATGCTTGAAGTATTATTATATCTATGTCAATATTAAACTTTTATCTTGAATCTTTCGGATCTGAACATTCATGCCACAATAAAGAAAAATTACATTAAGAAATATGTTAGGAAGCATTCCACATCAAAAATTCTGTTTTTATCATTTATCTACTCGTGGACGAGCAGGAATTAAGCTTGGGGATGTTTGATACGTCTCTAATGTATCTATAATTTTTGATTGTTCCATGCTATTATATTATCTATTTGGATGTTAATCGTCTTATTTTACACTTTTATATTATTTTTGGGACTAACCTATTAACCGGAGGCCCAGCCCAAATTGCTGTTTTTTTTGCCTATTTTAGAGTTTCGCCGAAAAGGAATATCAAACGGATTCCAAACAGAATGAAACCTTCGGGAGCGTTGTTTTTGGAACAAACATGATCCAGGGGACTTGGAGTGGACGTCAAGAAACAATCGAGGAGGCCACGAGGCAGGTGGCGCACCTACCCTCCTAGGCACACCCTCCACCCTCGTGGGCCCCTCGTCGCTCCATCGACCTACTTCTTCCTCCTATATATATATATCCATATACCCCGCAAACATCCAGGAGCACCACGAAAACCTAATTCCACCGCCGTAACCTTCTGTACCCAAGAGATCCCATCTTGGCGCCTTTTTCGGAGCTCCGCCGGAGGGGGCATTGATCACGGAGGGCCTCTACTTCAACTCCATGGCCTCTCCAATGATGTGTGAGTAGTTTACTTCAGACCTTCGGGTCCATAGCTAGTAGCTAGATGGCTTCCTCTCTCTCTTTGGATCTCAATACAAAGTTCTCCTCGATTCTCTTGGAGATCTATTCGATGTAATCTTCTTTTGCGGTGTGTTTGTCGAGATCCGATGAATTGTGGGTTTATGATCGTGTTTATCTATGAACAATATTTGAATCTTCTCTGAATTCTTTTATGTATGATTGGTTTATCTTTGCAAGTCTCTTTGATTATCAGTTTGGTTTGGCTACTAGATTGATCTTTATTGCAATGGGAGAAGTGCTTAGCTTTGGGTTCAATCTTGCGGTGCTCGATCCCAGTGACAGAAAGGGAAACGACACGTATTGTATTGTTGCCATCGAGGATAAAAAGATGGGGTTTATATCATATTGCATGAGTTTATCCCTCTACATCATGTCATCTTGCTTAAGGCGTTACTCTGTTCTTATGAACTTCATACTCTAGATGCATGCTGGATAGCGGTCGATGTGCGGAGTAATAGTAGTAGATGCAGAATCGTTTCGGTCTACTTGTCAGAGACGTGATGCCTATATACATGATCATGCCTAGATATTCTCATAATTATTCTCTTTTCGATCAATTGCTCGACAGTAATTTGTTCACCCACCGTAATACTTATGCTATCTTGAGAGAAGCCACTAGTGAAACCTATGGCCCCCGGGTCTATTCTCCATCATAAAAGTTTCCAATCTACTTTATTTTTCTATCTTTTACTTTCAATCTATATCATAAAAATACCAAAAATATTTATATTATTAGTATCATCTCTATCAGATCTCACTTTGCAAGTGGCCGTGAAGGGATTGACAACCCCTTTGTCGCGTTGGTTGCGAGGTTCTTATTTGTGTGTGTAGGTACGGGGTGACTCACGCGTGGTCTTCTACTGGATTGATACCTTGGTTCTCAAAAACTGAGGGCAATACTTACGCTGCTCTACTGCATCACCCTTTCCTTTTCAAGGGAAAACCAACACAATGCTCAAGAGGTAGCACTCTTCCTCCAGCAACAGCCCCAGCAGCGGCAGTTACGACCAGCCGCCGCGCCCGCTCTGAGTACAGTGGTGGGTCGTCTCGTCGCCGCGCCTCCGTGAAGTGCGAGGAAGGGTCCGGCTGAGCTCGGGACGGCGCCGGGAGCCTGCCCCCGTGAACCGCCGTAGGGGCAGACGCCGCTTTTATTTTGTTCTTCCTTTCCTTCCTGCATAAAAAAGAAACCGGAATGGGCCCCAGAGGGGCGTGTATCGAACTATGATCTCAATCACTATGATATGTTTGTTGCTCCTGTGCTGTGTCGCGACATCGTCGTTTTGTGTAGGGATAACTTAGCTTGACTTGCTCGGAGTAGCCTCCTCCTCACGAGGCACTTTCTTTCTCCCTCGTGCCTGTCGAGGTTTCCTTGACCTGATGGGCGCTTAGGAACTGCAAAAAATCGTCAAGACGTTGATCGTTCTCCCGAGGCTTGGTCGCAGGCGCCGCTGGCCTTGACCCAGCGCTTCGTATCACGGTACCCGAGGGGCACGGATTGAGAGAGAGAGGGGCGCCAGCTTGTGGGCTCAAACGAGGGTACCTCGCGAAAAACAGAAGGAGGAAGCTCACGAAGGTACCTGTTCAGCCCCCTCGCGAGGAACGCAAGAGAGAGTGCAGGCCGACCAAAGAAATGGAGGTAGAAACAGAGGCAGAAAGCGAAAGGGCAAGACCAACAAGAGACACCAAAAAGCAAATTTCAATTAAAGAGGGGCGAGCCAACATCGGAAAGCAAATGAAAAGCCGCGCCCGACACCTAGTCTAGTCTTCGACGGCTTCTCATCAGCGCGGAGCTAAGTGATGCCACTAAGACGTGGGATGGAGCCCCCGAGGTCCAAGGGCGGTACTCCAGAGACTCCGAGTGATGAGGACATCAATACCATTGTTACACCCATAGCCCCTGCTACTATACATACTGGACCAATTACTAGAGCTCGTGCATGCCAATTGAATTATCAGGTACTTTCGTTTCTTGGTAACGATTCTAATGTTCATGAGAATATGATGTTGCCTAAATTGGATACATTTGTTTTGCTTACAAATGAAGGGCCTAGTTTGGACAAGAAAGATGAACCTTGGAGCAAGTTCAAGCATGGAGATGATGGCATGCGCAAGGGGATCAAGAACGGAGTTACACGTGATGATTTCAGGACTTTGAAGCCACCATAAGGAGTGCATGAAGCCTTGGACGGAATATACAAGATGGCACTTCATAAATTTTGTCCAGAGGCTATTCTAGGTGCTGCGTCACCTTATTATTGGGCCAGGCCCATGTATTTTTGAAATACTTAAGTATAGGTTGTTTTTAGAGTCCGTATGTGTGGGGAAACAGGAGTTAGGGTTGGTTTCGGACCCCTCCTCCAGGGGCCACGAAATTCCCCCCCCCTCTTCCTCCATATATACAGCCCTAAGGGCGTCGTTTAGACTTTGGGTTTTGTTTAGATTAAAAGTTCGCTATAGCTACAACTTTGCGTACTTCGTTTGTGTCCAACGACCAGACAAGATGTCACAGAACCCCACCTTGATCAATAAAGCTTTCATCTTTTATTCGCAATATCTAGATTGCAATCTCAGTTTCTTGCTTGTTCTTTGTTTGCTAGCAGGAAATAGAACCTCGTGGTCAGGTTGATCGTGCTCCGGCATGGTCAATAACCCTTGGAAGTTGGTTTAGCGATTGCTAAGGCGCAACGTCTTCGCATGTTCGTAGTCGGATCATCAAAGTCAACTCCCACAGAAAATGATATCGATCTCATTGAAACATCGGGACACCTTCGCCTCTATCACCGGGGCGTGT
This sequence comes from Triticum urartu, assembly GCF_003073215.2. Lineage (NCBI taxonomy): Eukaryota > Viridiplantae > Streptophyta > Magnoliopsida > Poales > Poaceae > Triticum > Triticum urartu. The sequence goes on from NC_053028.1 coordinate 318,634,326, forward strand.
ATAGCCCCACTCGTTATTACGTGAGAGTGTCACGGGCGGCGATCTTCATAGGCGCTGGGCCTTCTTCACAGGCGCTGGGCCTTCTTCACAGGCACCGGGCCTTCTTCATAGGCGCTGGGCCTTTCTTCAGGGGTAGAACTTCCGGAGGTGCTGAATGTTCTAGGCGTTCTGGACGGGTACCCCTTCCTGTGTCTCCAGGCGCGTGGCGCCAGACCTAGAGACATGGACGACCTTGAACGGGCCCTCCGACATAGGTGAGAGCTTATGCGGCCCTTCCCTGGAGAGGACCCGCCTCAGGACGAGGTCACCCACCTCGAGCGTCCTGGAGCGGATGCTGTGACAGTGGTACCGCCGCAGCGCCTGCTGGTACCTTGCCGCCCGTAGTGCATCTTCGCGGCGACGTTCCTCCCCCAACACGAGGTCCATCCCCCGCCTGGCATCCTGCTGCATTTCATTAAATGCCAGGACCCATGCGGAGCGATGTCTGACCTCATGAGGGAGGACTGCTTCTGCTCCGTAGACGAGGAAGAACGGGGTCTCGCCCGTCGGCTTGGTGGCGGTGGTGCGGATGGACCACAACACAGGCTGGAGCTCATCGTGCCAGCCCCTGCTGCAGGCCACGAGTTCCTTCTTGAAGGTCCCGGTCTTGAGGCCTCTCAGGACCTCCGCGTTGGCACGCTCGGCCTGGCCATTTCTCCTGGGGTGCGCTACCGAAGCGTAAAAAATCTGCGTTCCAAGGCTAGCACAATATAACTTGAAAAGATTACTAGTGAACTGCGAGCCATTATCGGTGATGATGCGGTTGGGGACCCCAAAACGGCTCATGAGGCCCTTGATGAACTTGACCATAGAGCCAGCTGGGATGGTGTGGATGGCTTCGACCTCCGCCCACTTAGTGAACTTGTCGATGGCGACGTAGAGGTATCGATAGCCCCTAGGCGCCCGAGGGAACGGGCCCAGGATATCTAGCCCCCATACTGCGAATGGCCACAAGATTGGAATGGTCTGAAGGCCCTGAGCTGGCTGATGGATCTACTTGGCATGGAATTGGCAGGCCTCACAGGACTTCACCAGCTCAGCTGCATCATTGAGCGCTATAGGCTAGTAGGATCCACTGCGGAATGCCTTGCCGACAAGGGTTCACGATGACGAATGGTGCCCGCAGTCCCCGCCGTGAATGTCGGCTATCAGCTCTTTCCCCTACTCCCTGGAGATACAACGCAGTGAAACGTCATTTGGCCGCTTCCTGTATAACTCACCGTCCCGAATGCAGTATGTTGTGGCCTGCCGGGCCACGCGCTCCGCGTCCTCCTCCATCTCCGGCAACGTCCCTTGCGTCAGGTATTCCTTAAATTCCTTGGTCCAGCATCCCACCTGGGGCTCGAGTGCCAATAGTAGGCGCGCTCTCGAGGTCGGGCCACAGGCCGGGGCTCCTGAGGCAGGCGGCTGCGGGAGTTCCTCCCAAGGCTGACCTGTTCTTGAAAGCAGTGGTGTTGCTGATGGCTTGAAGAGCCTCTCCTCGAAGACGCCAGGCTCTTTGGGCTGTCGCTTGGATGCTCTTCTGGTGATGTCGCCAACTTCCTTGTTGGTGCCATGGGGCACGTCTTGCAACTCCAGGCCCAGGAATTGCCTCTCCATCTTGCGCACCTCTGCGAGGTATGCTTCCATGTGCTCGTCCTTCGGCTCGTACACCTTGTTGGAGAAGTTGACTAGGAGCTGTGAGTCACTGATGCGGAGCATCCCAAGTCCATCGCCATGGACCCAACTACAACTCCTACGACACCTCTTGGACCCATGACACGATCACGTGCAAGAGCTCTTGAAACTGAGGTGACATCTCTCCTCTCACATTTCCACTTTGATGCACATGAGACATGGCTACTACCTCATACAGACACTTTGTGCATGCTCAAGTATCATGGAGAAGCTAAGGAGCAAGGAGAAGAAGCAGAGGAAGATGGACGTGAAGAAGGAAACGAAGAAGAAGAGCTGCTCAAGGTCTCGAGGCTCTGGACGACTGAGGAACCCCGAACATCCGACGACCTCTAGGCTCCGGACGTCTGGCGTCCTCCGGACGACCGACACCTCCACACCCGAGCCAAATAGACGGACATACAATGCCCCACGGACGATCGACGCCCGGATTTTCGACCCTGACCGGACGAGCGACCGAAGACCACCCGAGCCAAATCTACGGACGTCCGGACCCTCGCGAGCCTCCAGACGATCGGTGACTCCCGGACGTCCGATGCCTGTGCACTGTTTCATGTTGGGCCGCAGCCCATGTGCCCCTTCGCCCCCTCTTTTGCACTAAGACTATATATACTCCACCTCGTCCAACTTTCTAGGGTTAGCGTTGGTTTAGCTCATTTTGAAAGATAGATCTACGCTCATCCACATCAGATCTACTCCTCGTGAGAGACCGCGACCTCTTCGGAGAAGATACCTTTGGATTCAAGACCTCCTTGCGGAGAAGAACATCAAGACCTCCTCATGGAGAAGAACGTTACCCTTGTATCATCCCTAGTTGATCGTGTATCATGTGAACTCTATGTATCCGAGGATCTAGCACGTGTGTGACTTTCTTGTGTCAGTTTAGTGATTCTCTCGTGTTTCCCCATGTGTTTTCCCTCTTTTTTCCCCTCGTGTTCTTCATGTTCATCGCGGGATCCGCTCCTTTCGTGAAAGATCGGCCGATTAGGGTTCTACCCTACATCATCTTGGTATCATGAGCCACGTTGATCACGATTTCGGAGCCTCCCCTAGTTGATTTCTAGCCTAATTTTGTTGTGTCCTTCCCTGATTTCGAAAAATTCTCCACAAAAATAGCCCCAATTTTTTTTGTGATTTGTTAGTGTGTTGAGATTTTGTTGTTTTGGATCCATGGATTTGCTTTGTTTTGAGTGAATCTAGCTTTTCCCCCCTTTCCCCACACTTTACATCCACAAAATCCTCCGGATTTGACCATTTTTGCCATCTCCACCTCGAACCCTAGTTGTTCATCCTGTGCCCGAAATTCTCCCAGGCACCGTATGTCGGACCCGGCCCGGACGTCCGACGACCAAACGACCAACCCAGCCCAGACGTCCAACGAACCCTGACGAAACTGAATTTTTTTCAGTGTAGTCACCACCACCGCCCCACATTTCCGCATACGCACTCCTACCACCAATACACCATCACCACTTCCGCATACCACCACCATTTGGACAGTTTCGCTCTCCGACACGTGTTGCCACTTTGAGCTTTGAGAATTTGAGTTGCGGTTCCGTATCCTTTTGTGTTTCCGCTATCTAGGTACGGTTAGACATCGACATCACCGCTGCTCATCTTCGCCACGGACGCGTCATCAACAACGACCACCTCGACAACATCTTGGTATTCAGTCCACCATTTTTACACAATACCGGAAGCAAGACCGGTAACCTCGTCTTGGTATCGTGATACATCATTCTTGCCATTACATTGATAGCCATCATAGCCTTACTCCATTGCATTGCTTAGCCATCGAGACTAGCCATTGAGTATTGCCGGCAACGAGACTTGTGCACATTAGTGATCATACTTCCCATAGCATACATACATCATTGTTGCATATATTGGTATCATCTCTTGTGTCACAAAGTTGTCATCGCATACACAATTGCTATCTTGGTTCGTGCAGCATCGCATGAGAAAAGAGCTCCAACATCAAAGAGCCAAACAAGCTTTTAAGCAAATAGGAAAGATAAGCAAAGAGCTTTTAAGCAAGAACCATAGCATCATACAACATTAAGATTGTCATACTAGATCATCTTGGATCATATCATAGAAACAACTTGCATAGAGCATACTTGGGATAGAAGTCGTTGCATTTTTGCTAAATAGGTTGTGCACAAGTTCTTGTATCCGCCTATTGTGCAATCGTGCTAGCGTCTCTCTAGTGTTGTGCAACAAGAGCATTCTTGTGGATACCACATTTTGGCTCACCCTTGGTTGCACGACCCCACTTATCTTTTTGCGTGTGTGTTTCCGTGTACCTTAAATGCTTGGTCTACTTGTTACATTGCATCTTGCGAATCTTTTCCAACATTATTGAAGCTCACTTACAATTGCATCAAATTTTGTGCCACCATCCTAACCAAGCTCCACCATATGCTTTTACTTGTGTAGGTGTGAGAAACCAACAAGAGCTAGTACCAATTGTGCTATTTCCTTGTCCTACATTGGAGTGATCATCGATTAACTTTCAACTTCGGTCAAGGTGCATTTGGTATTCGTTCTTCTCTTTATACCACTCACATTGTGTATCTTGGAATGATGGATAGGCCAAGTACTTCTTCCAACCCACTCTTCCTTGAGCATGACGACAACATGAACTCCTACGTCACTAAGAGCCACCTCTTTGGTGCACAACGTGCTTTGCATCAAGAGCAACAAGCAATGAGTGAACACATCGACAACCTCGCCGCCGACTTGCGACTCTCCGAGCAACGTACAAGGGACTACTTCAACCACAAGCTCGACAATCACAAGCAAGAGAATGACGCAAGGATGGACGAAATTTGTGCTTTGTTACTCAACCGCTCTTCTTCCACTTCATCTTCATCAAGAAGGACTCGCTCAAGTCGACACTCCGACTTGACCCTCTCCGTCTCAAGTACACCAACATTGAACACTCTACGCCGTGCCGCGTGCAACGATCGTCAAGCAAGCCTCAATCCTCTACGCGACACCGACTCTCAACAGCATCGACGACGTCAAACCCAAGAGGCTTTTGCGCTAGCATGAGAACGGCAACGACAACGCCAACTTGAAGAGGAAGAGCGAGCGCGTTTACACCAAGTTGCACAAGATGTCGAGGAACAACGCCAAGAACAACAACTCCGTGAAGCTCAAGCACTTGAGGCACAAGAAGCCCTCCCAGATTCAAGTCGAGCCGTAGCCAACCGCGGCGAACAAGTCCGTGAACAAGAGGAAGCACTTCACGAAGAACTTCATGAACGACGACAAGTTCATCCTTGAGCTCTACAAGTTCCTCCACAATCTCGCCAAGAACATCAAGTTCATCAAGAGCATGAAGACAATGGAAATCCTCCATGACAAGAGCAACATGAAGTTGACAACCCTCCTCACCAAGAGCGATACGAGCTTGACAATCATCTACAACATGGGCGTCATCATCCCCGACCCCAACACAATGAAGAGCAACGCTATGGCAAGCTCAAGTTCACCATGCCCAAGTTCAACGAAAGCAACTATCCCGAAGAGTACCTTTCATGGGCATTGAAAGTTGACAAGATCTTTTGTTTGCACAACTACGACGAAGAGAAGAAGATCGCGATGGCATCCCTTGAGTACCAAGACTATGTCCTCATTTGGTGGGAACAAGTTATTGAGCTCCGAGAGGCAAGGGGTGAACCACCCATCACTACTTGGGCGCAAATGAAGGGTGTCATGAGAGCATGCTTTGTGCCTACCTATTACAACCGCGACCTTTTCAAGAAACTCCAACTACTCAAGCAAGGAACCAAGAGCGTTGAAGAGTACTACAAGGAGATGGAGATTGCCATGATACAAGCCAATGTCATGGAAGACGATGAGCAAACTATGGCATGTTTCTTGAATGGACTCAACCATCCTATCAAGAAGATCGCCGACTTCCAACCATACTCGAACCTCATCGAGCTAGTGCATCAAGCTACAAAGGCGGAACATCCAATGCAAGATGATTTCAAGTATGCCAACTTCTCATCCAAGTCCTACGGCTTCTCCAACACCCAAGCTTCAACGACTTCAACACCGTCTACCAAGCCTTCTACAAGCAACTTCGACAAGTCGAGTTCCAAGAAAGCTTCGTCTACTCCAAGTCATCCTCCTACTACGAGCAACTTGAAGCCGAGAGCTTCATCATCCTCAACCCGAACCGATGAGACCGTCAAGACGAGTTCCTTCAAGTGTTTCACTTGCGGAGGTCGAGGCCACAAGTCCTACGAATGCACCAACAAGCGGACCATGATCCTCAACGATGACAGAACCTACGATTCGATGAGTGAAGGAGAAATGGACACTCTTGAGCAAGTCGCCATGCACCGGCAAGTGAACGATCAAGAGGAACAAGTCTTTTGCGATTAAGACTCAAGTCCCGCTCTTGTTGTCTCCAAAGTCTTGACTCTCCAACATCACCAACAAGAAGACCAAAGATGCCACATATTCCACACCAAGGCCGACATCAATGGACGATCCATCAAGGTCATCATCGATGGAGGGAGTTGTCATAATCTCGCAAGTGAAGAACTTTGCTCCAAGCTCCAATTGCCCAAGATGAAGCATCCACATCCATACAAAGTGCAATGTCTTAGCGACTTCGGCACTATCCAAGTCGAGCACCGAGTACAAGTCTCCTTCAAAATTGGTGCCTATGAAGACACCTTGGAGTGCGACATCGTTCCAATGACCGTTTGCCATCTTCTCCTTGGACGCCCATGGAAATTTGATAGAGGAGTCATCCACAGCGGTCGAACGGACCACTACATCTTCAAGATGAAGGGCAAGGAGTACTTCCTCCATCCAATGTCACCAAGTCAAGTGATAGCCGACAAGCAGGCCACCCATCGTGGAGATCATAGTGAGAGAGCGAGCCACCAAAAAGAGAGTCAGTGCCACAAGCCCAAATCGAACACCTCCACGATGAGCAAAAAGAAGAACTTAGTCCTATTTGCCACCAAACATGAGATAAGAGGAGTGTGTGAGAACCCATCTAGTGTCCTACACTACGTCATTGTGTGCAAGGACAATGCACCACAAACTAACACTTCTCACACTCTTCCTATAGTATTGTCTTCTCTTTTGTAGGAATTTCATGATGTTTTCCCCGACGAGCTACCTCCGGGACTACCTCCACTACGAGGCATTGAGCACCGCATCGACCTCATCCCCGGAGCACCGCTTCCGAACAAAGCTCCCTTGATGTAGGGTGGAAGCCTAATCGGCCGATCTTTCACGAAAGGAGCGGATCCCGCGATGAACACGTAGAACACGAGGAGGGAAACGAGGGAAAACACAAGGGGAAACACAAGAGGAAACACTAAACCAACATGAATAAGTCACACATGTTCTAGATCCTCGAGTACATAAGGAAAAATACACGATCCACGGACAACTAAGGACGATACAAGGGTAACCGGTCTTCTCTGTGAGGAGGTCTTGAGTTCTTCCCTAAAAGGGGTCATGAATCCGCTTGGGGATCTTCTCCGGTGGAGGCTCGAATCTCCGAGGAGAAGGTATCCAAGTGGATGAGCAAAGCTCTCACACAAACATGAGCTAATCCTTTGCTAACCCTAGAAAGTTGGACGAGGTGGAGTATATATAGTCTAGGGGGGAGAAGGGGTACACGGGCCTCAGGCCTTCACTCTGCGCAGACAGGGGAGTCAAGACGTCCGGACGTCGGGCCAGATGTCTGGGCTTTCACGCGACGCCGGATATCCGGGCTGGGGAGGCCGGATGTCCGGGCTGGAGCAGTGGGCTTTGTTGCTCTCTAGTTCGGAGGGGTCCGGATTTCCGGGCTGGTGACCGGATATCCGGGGGCTCAGGAAAGGCCGGATGTCCGAGCTGGCGACGTCAGATGTCCGGGGCCTGTAGCTTCTGGAAGCTGCACGGCTGTGGTGGGAGGAGCTCCAGGGGCCGGTCGTCCGGGGTCGTGGCCGGATGTCCGGGGCCTGGGAGGTGTACTTGACTCCTTCCGATGGTTCTCTTCATCCGTGAACTTGGGGACTTGTACATCTTCATGTGCATCATTGGGAGGGTCCTCTTTGTACCTAATCATGCACAACAACTCAGACTTAGGTTGTAGCCATGTCTCATGCATAGAAAGTGGAAGTTCGGAGAGGAGTGAGTTCACCTTATCTTCGATAGCCTTGGCTCGGGCTCTTGTCATTGGTCCAAGTGGTGTCGTTGGAGGTGTAGGTGCGTCCGTGGAGATGATCATGGGATGCTCCGCATCATCTCCCCTCCCTTGGGGAAGATCCATCCTCGGATCGAAATCCTCATCACCATGGTAGGGCGAGAGATCTTTGATGTTGAAGATGTCGCTTACGGAGTACTTGTCACATGGGATGTCGATCTTGTAAGCAATGTCGTTGTAGCGTGCAAGCACCTTGAATGGTCCATCCACTCGTGGTCGAAGCTTGGACTTGCATTCTTGTGTAAAGCGGTCCTTGCGAAGGTGTAGCCACACGAGATCACCAATGTTGAAGATCATGGTGTGCTTGTTGATGTTGTGCTTGGTCGCAAGTCGTTGTACTTGGCGCTCGATAGTACGTCTTGTATCTTCATGCACCTTCTTGAGATGAGTCACACATGCACTTGCGTCCAAATTGATGCGCTCTTGGAGTGGTAAAGGGAGAATATCCAATGGTGACAGAGGGTTGAACCGATAGACGACCTCGAAGGGGGACTTGCCGGTTGTTGAGTGTCTTGCTCAGTTGTAGGTGAACTCGGCGATAGGTAGGCACTCCTCCCACTCCTTGATGTTCTTCTTGATTAGTACTCGAAATAGAGCGGAGAGTGTGCGGTTGGTAACTTCCATTTGGCCGTCGTTTTGTGGATGATATGTCGTAGAGAAGAGTAGCTTGATTCCGAACATGGCGCATAGGGTCGTCCAAAAGTAGCTAAGGAACTTGATGTCGCGGTACGATAGTCTTTGGCACTCCATGTAGGCACAATATTTCCCTACAAAAGAGATTAGCAACATGTGAAGCATCGTCTATCTTGTTGCAAGGAATAAAATGTGCATGCTAATGTCTTAGAGAAACGGTCCACAACGAAAAACACAGAATCCTTCCCATTTCGAGTCCTAGGCAAACCAAGTACAAAGTCCATGCTAATGTCTTCCCATGGTTGATATGGAATTTGTAGGGGCATATAAAGGCCGTGGGATTGAGCTTTGGACTTAGCTTTGCGACATGTAGAGCATCGGTTGGTGAAGCGGTTGACATCGTGAAACATCTTGGGCCAAAAGTGTTTCTTCGAGAGCGTGGCGAACGTCTTGTCGCATCCAAAATGTCCCATTAAGCCTCCTCCATGAGATTCCTGCAAAAGCAACAAACGAAGAGAAAACTCGGGGATGCAAAGTTTGTTAGCTCTCATAAGATACCCATCTTTGATGTAATAGCGTTCCCAAAAGTTGTGCGACAAACACTTGGTATATGGAGTAGCAAAAGTAGGATCATGCTCATACAAGTCTTTGATATGCGCAAAACCAATGATATCCAATTCAAGTTGAGTGACAAGCATGCATATGCGAGAAAGGGCATCCACTACAATATTTTCCTTACGCTTAATGTACTTGATGACATAAGGAAAATACTCAATAAATTCACTCCACTTAGCATGACGCTTGTTCAACTTGGTTTAGCCCTTAAGATACTTGAGAGTCTCATGATCGGTATGAATGATAAACTCAAGGGGAGGAGGGTATTGTTCCCATTCATGCAAGATGCGCACTAAAGCATAGAGCTCTTTGTCATAGATGGGGTAATTGAGTTGCGCGCCGGAGAGTTTCTCACTAAAGAAGCTATGGGGCGCTTCTCTTGCGTTAACACACCTCCTATGCCATTACCACTAGCATCACAATGAATCTCAAAGGGTTTGTCAAAGTTGGGTAAAGAAAGCACGGGAGCATGAGTAAGCAAGTTCTTGAGCTCATTCAAAGTGGTATCTTGGGATGGTCCCCAAACAAAAGGCCCATTCTTCTTGCTCAAAGCATGTAAAGGTGAATCAATGGTGCTAAAATCCTTCACAAAACGACGATAGAAGCCCGCAAGGCCAAGAAAGCTACGAACTTGTTGCAAATTGGTTGGTTGTGGCCAAGTCTTAATAGCATCGATCTTGGACTCATCAACATGAACACCCTTAGAGGAAACAACAAAACCCAAGAAAACGAGCTTGTCAATGCCAAAAAGGCATTTCTCCATATTAGCATAGAGATGCTCCTTTCGAAGAGTTTGCAAAACGGTTCTAACATGGGTGACATGCTCTTTGAGAGACTTGCTAAAAACAAGGATATCATCAAAGTAGACCACAACAAATATACCAATGTAAGGGCGAAAAACGTGATTCATAAGATGCATAAAAGTACCCGGTGCTTCCGAGAGACCCATAGGCATGACTAACCATTCATACAAGCCAAACTTGGTTTTGAAAGCGGTTTTACATTCATCACCCTCTTGTATGCCTATTTGATAGTAACCACTCTTAAGATCAATATTGGAAAAGGTAGTAGCACCACTAAGTGGAGTGAATTTATTGAGTCTTTTCCTTATGTCATCAAGTACATCAAAGGTAAGGAAAACATTGTAGCGGATGCTATTTCCTGCATATGCATGCTTGTTACCCAACTTGAGTTAGATGTCATTGGTTTTGAGCATATCAAAGACTTGTATGAGCATGATGCAACCTTTGCTACTCCTTACGCCAAGTGTTTGTCGCACACCTCTTGGGAATGGTACTATATCAAAGATGGATATCTTATGAGAGCTAACAAACTTTGCATCCCCGAGTCTTCTCTTCATTTGTTGCTTTTGCAGGAATTTCATGGAGGAGGCTTAATGGGACATTTCGGACGCGACAAGACGTTCGCTACGCTCTCTAAGAACTACTTTTGGCCCAAGATGTTTCGTGACGTCAATCGCTTCAGCAACCGATGCTCTATATGCCGCAAAGCTAAGTCCAAAGCTCAATCCCATAGCCTTTATATGCCTCTACAAATTCCATATCAACCATGGGAAGACATTAGCATGGACTTCGTACTTGGTTTGCCTAGGACTCGAAATGGGAAGGATTCGGTATTTGTTGTCGTCGACCGTTTCTCAAAAATGGCACATTTCATTTCTTGCAACAAGATAGACGATGCTTCACATGTTGCTACTCTCTTTTGTAGGGAAATATTGTGTCTACACGGAGTGCCAAAGACGATCGTCTCGGACCACGACGTCAAGTTCCTTGGCTACTTTTGGAAGACCCTATGAGCCAAGCTCGGAATCAAGCTACTTTTCTCCATGGCGTATCATCCACAAACCGATGGCCAAATGGAAGTTACCAACCGCACACTATCCGCTCTATTTCGAGTACTCATCAAGAAGAACATCAAGGAGTGGGAGGAGTGCCTACCTATCGCCGAGTTCGCCTACAACCGAGCAAGACACTCAACAACCGGCAAGTCCCCGTTCGAGGTCGTCTACGGTTTCAACCCTTTGTCACCATTGGACATTCTCCCTCTACCACTCCAAGAGCGCATCAATTTGGATGCTAGTACAAGAGCGACACATCTCAAGAAGGTGCATGAAGATACAAGGAACACCATCGAGCGCCAAGTTCAACGCCTCCAAGCTCAACTTCAACAAGCACCCTATGGTCTTTAACATTGGTGATCTCATGTGGATACACCTTCGCAAGGACCGTTTACCACAAGAATGCAAGTCCAAGCTTCGACCCCGAGCGGATGGACCCTTCAAGGTGCTCGCGCGATACAACGACAACGCTTACAAGATCGACCTCCCACGTGACAAGTACAACGTGAGATACATCTTCAACGTCAAAGATCTCTCTCCCTTCCATTGTGATGAAGAATTTGATCTGAGGACGTATCTTCCCCAAGGGAGGGGATATGATGTAGAGCATCCCAAGGCCATCCCCATGGACCCAACTACAACTCCTACGACACCTATTGGACCCATGACACGATCACGTGCAAGACCTCTTGAAACCGAGGTGACATCTCTCCTCTCACATTTGCACTCTGATGCACATGAGACATGGCTACTACCTCATACGGACACTTTGTGCATGCTCAGGTATCATGGAGAAGCTAAGGAGCAAGGAGAAGAAGAAGAGGAAGATGGACGTGAAGACGGAAACGAAGAAGAAGAGCTGCTCAAGGTCTCCAGGCTCTGGACGACCGACGAACCCCGGACGTCCGACGACCTCCAGGCTCCGGACGTCTGGCCTCCTCCGGACGACCGACACCTCCGCACCCGAGCCAAAATAGACAGGCCTCTGATGCCTCACGGACTACCGACGCCCGTACGTCCGACCCCAACCGGACGACCGACCGAAGACCACCCGAGCCGAATCTACGGACGTCCGACAGGCACCGAACGTCTGGACCCTCATGAGCCTCCGGACGAACGGTGACTCCCAGACGGCCGACGCCTGTGCGCTGTTTCATGTTGGGACGCAACCCATGTACCCCTTCGCCCCCCTCTTTTGCACTAAGACTATATACACTCCACCTCGTCCAACTTTCTAGGGTTAGCGTTGGTTTAGCTCATTTGGAGAGATAGAGCTACGCTCATCCACATTGGATCTACTCCTCGTGAGAGACCGCGGACTCTTCGGACAAGATCCCTTTGGATTCAAGACCTCCTTGCGGAGAAGAACATCAAGACCTCCTCACAGAGAAGACCGTTACCCTTGTATCGTCCCTAGTTGATCGTGTACCGTGTGAACTCTATGTATCCGAGGATCTAGCACGTGTGTGACTTTCTTGTGTTGGTTTAGTGATTGTCTCGTGTTTCCCCTTGTATTTTCCCTCTTTTTTCCCCTCGTGTTCTTCGTGTTCATCGCGGGATCCGCTCCTTTCCTGAAAGATCGGCCAATTAGGGTTCTACCCTACATCACTCACCCCTAACGGTGATGTGCTTCATCCCCAGAGTTGCCGCAGCTTTCAGGCCATCTATGAGGCCCTCATATTCTACAATGTTGTTGGAGACCTTCTCGCCCTGTTGAAAGCAGAGCTGCACAGCGTAGCAGAGCTGCAGAGCCGCGCTGGTGGACTAGGGAGTGGAGGCAAGATAGAACACTAGGGGCTCGAGAGGTCGTGGCGTCACCATCACTGGGGGATAGTCAGGTATCTCTTGAGGTCTTGCAATGCTCGGTCAGCCTCCGGGGTCCACTCGAATGGGCCCTTCTTCTTCATCAGCTTGAAGAAGGGCAGGGCTCGTTCTCCCAGCTTGGAAATAAAGCGTCCCAACGCAGTCACCCATCCAGCAAGCTTCTGCATTTCCTTGAGGGTTTGCGGTGGACTCATGTCTTCAATGGCCTTGACCTACTCCGGGTTGGCCTCGATCCCCCTGTGGGACACAAGGAAGCCCAGCAGCTTGCCGGAAGGGATGCCAAACATGCACTTCTCCGGGTTGAGCCGCAAGTCCACCTGGCGGAGGCTTTCAAAGGTTTCCTCCAGGTCTCGGATCAAGGTCCTCGCCTCCCGAGACTTCACCACGATGTCGTCGATGTAGGCTTCAGCGTTCCTCCCGAGCTGCCGACCCAATGCGATGTGCATGAGCCGTTGGAAGGTTGCACCTGCGTTGCACAGTCTGAAAGGCATGAAAGTGTAGCAGTACACCCCACACGGGGTTAGGAAGGACGTCTTCTCCACATCTTCTACCGCCATCTTGATCTGGTGATATCCAATGCATCCAGGAAGCACAGCAAGTCGCACTCGGCAGTGGAGTTGACGATCTAGTCGATGCGTGGAAGTGGGAACGGATCTTGGGGGTAGGCCTTGTTGAGGTTGGTGAAGTTGACGCACATCCGCTCCTTCCCACCTTTCTTGGGGACGACGACGGGGTTTGCTAGCCACTCGGGGTACCGAACCTCGTGAATGACACCCGCAACCTCCAGCTTACGGGTTTCTTGGATGATGAAAGCTTGCTTCTCCGTGGACTGCCACCTCGCCTTCTGCTTCACGGGGCGTACATTGGGGCACACCTTCACGTGGTGCTCTATTACCTCTCTTGGGGCCCCCACTAGCTGATCGGGCTCCCAGACGAACACTTCCTTGTTTGCGCGCAAGAACTTCACCAACGCCTCCTCCTGACCGGGCTCAAGGTTGGCGCCTATGGTAAAGGTCGCCCCATAGGACCCGTCCTCCTCGACTGGCACTCGCTTAGTTTCCGCCTTGTCCTGAGTGAAAAACTGCTTCTTCTTGGTTCTTGCGGCTCCCTCGGCCTTGGAGGTGTCCGTGTCGGAGGGCCACGCTGTTGTGGCGGTCTTGAGGGCGATCTTGAGCGTCATCAGGCTTCCTTGGCGTCCCCCTTGATGGTGAGGACACCCTCGCTCCAGGGCATCTTCATGAGGTTGTAAGCTGGATGGGATGCTGCCATGAACTGGGCTAGAGCCGGGTACCCGAGGATGGCATTGTACGGGAGGCTGATGTGGGCGATGTCGAAGTCGATGAGCTCGGTGCGGTAGTTGTCACGCGTGTCGAAGGTCTCGGGGAGGCGGATCTGCCCCAGGGAGCGGGCGGAGCCTCCACCGAACCCCGAGAAAGGCTTGCTAGGGCGGAGCCGCTCGAGCGGTATGTGAAGAAGGCTGAAGGCCATGACAGAGAGCATGTTGAGGTCGGCGCCGCCGTCGATGAGCATCTTGGTGATGGATACGTGGCAGATGGTGGGCGTGCAAAGCATTGGGAGTGCACCCAAGCCGACGGTGGATGCGGGATGATCCCCTGAGTCAAAGCTGAGGTCGGCCTCGGGCGCAGCCCAGCCCGGCGGAGCCCCCGGGAGTTTGGAAGCGGCGCCGATCTAGTGAAAGAACATCTTGATGTGACAGTCTGAGGGTGGTGCTTGCGAGCCGCCGAGGAGGGCCACAACCGCGTGGTGCGCTGGGGCCCCGTAGCGCGCAATGAAGATGCCGCGTAACTCCTCCCAGGACGCCACCGTTGATCCAGGGAGGTTGAGCATCTAGGCGCGCGGTGTGCCAGTGAGGGCCATGGGAAGCCAGTTGGTCGTGACCTTGTCGTCGCCCCCGGTCTTAAGGACGGCTTCCTCATACGCCAGCAAGAAAGCCGATGGTTCTGCCGCGCCGTCGTAGTGCGGCGGCATCTCGGGCTTGAACTTGGGTGGCCAGTTCACCTGCCGCAGGGCAGGAGCAAGGGCTCGGAGCCCCCGAGCGCCACCGTGGGCACCCATAGATCCAACCGGCAGGGAGGCGCCAGCCATGGAGAATGGACGTGAAGATGGTGGAGCGCGATCGATGGAAGAAAACTCTAGCGCACCCCTACCTGGCACGCCAAATGTCGGATCGGGGGTTCCGGCAAAACCCTCAAGGTTCGAACACTGGGGTGCACGTGAAGATCTCCCCCTACCGATCCATGTCCTAGCTTCGCTAAGATCTTACGGGCTAACTCGACGGACTCGGTACGCAAAGGACACAAGATTCGGGCCACCGTTGTGGTGTAACACCCTACTCCAGTGTGTGGTGGTGGATTGCCTCTTGGGCTGAGGATGAATAGTACAAGTGGAAGAATAGCCTCCTGAGGAGAGGTGTTCTTGTGCTTGGTGAACTTGTGGTTGTTCGGGTGGATTCAAGGCGAGTTGACTCCTACTGTGGTGGCTAATCCTATTTATAGAGGCCCTGGTCCACTTCCCAAATATTGAGCGGGGAGGGAGCCAACAACGGCCAATTTGAAAGGGGACAACTAGTACAGCTTATCCTGACAAAAGTGGTCTTCGCCTGCCAAAGGGCTCTGGCGGTGACGCCGTCTTGGGCTCCACGGTGACCTCCGTCTTGCCGTCCTTCTGGTCTCGGTCTTGTTGCACTGACATGGAAACCTTTGCTTGATGCCATGGTACTCCGCGCCTGCACCTGCTTCCTTAGCACCGAAGAGGAAACAAGGACACTGTGCGCGCTGGCGCCCACCAGGCGCCCGCCTGGCCTTGGTCGTCATGGCTCACGTCACTAGAACCTCGCGAGGTTCGCCTGGCCTTGATCTCTCCGCCCCTCGTGAGCCAGCCTGGTGAGGCCGCTCATGAGGAGGTCTTGTGTCATCCGCCTCGCGAGGCTTGGCCCCTCACGAGTGTCTTGAGTCCTTGCTGGTGAAGATGGGGCGTACGGGCCCGCTCGCAAAGCCAGACCATGGGCCGCAGGCAGGCAAGTCTGGGGACCCCCATTCCCAGAACGCCGACAATATTTATAGCAAAGTGCTCAGCCCCTGATTATTTTTTGATAATATTGCTGCGCCCAACCCAACATTGTAATTAGAATCATCCCAGCATAATCGTGTATATCAAGACAGTGCAAATGTCCTGTAATTTTTTAGGAAAATAATAAATCGGCCGCATGGAAGCTACATTATTTGTTCACCCAACCCAGCAAATGGACTGTAATTCTAAAAAAAGAGATCAAATTGACTGTCAATTCTGAAAAATGGGTTGAATACATGCCACAGTTTTGTAGGCTGAAATGTGGACCAATAGGTCGAAGCCAACGCAAGTCGTTGTCAACTTAGTCAACAAATGATTCTGACATCGTTAGCCGTTGGATTTACATCCAACGACCGGCATCCATCTTCAATCTCTCGTCTTCCTCCTCCAGCACTGCCGGGACCACCTGCTGCTAGCAGCTCTGCTTAGCATGCTTCGATGTGAAGCGCTACCCCACCGTTGGCCAGGCCATCACTCCGCCCCTCCACACCTCCTGTTCTTCTCCACCGACTACGGAACCACACCGCACCAGAACTAGTTAACCCTCGTACAACTATCCATGTACGACTCTACTCCCGCGTCTTCCCATCTCTAGCTCGTTGCTGTCCTGGGCCTCGCCGTCGCCCACCACCTTGGATGCGCTCGGCGCAGAGTGGTCAACGTGGTCAACAAACGACATCCATCGGAAGTAGACTGTGCATGGAGAGGCTGATAGCTGGGTCCACAGCCGCATGCAAGGAAATGCCTCCTTATTATGCGCACAATCATAATTCCTCAACCTGACAGCTGGGACCCACCAGAAGGGCCTCTGTATTTTGCGAAAAAATATTCCCCCCGCTAATAGGTCGGACCCACCAGCTATATCTTCGCAGGCAAGGAAGTGCCTCCTTGTTACGCACAAAAAATGAATATCCCCATGCTAGCTGGGATCCACCATAGTGGGAGGCTGACTTGTGGGCCCACTAAGTTCATGGGGACAAAGGGCTTTGTCAACTTAGTCAATATGAACGATTCTAGCTCCAGTAACCGTACGATGTCCATCCAACGGCCCTAGTGCTTGTTCAACCTCTGGTCTTCTTGCTCCAGCCGCCCAAACCAGCGCCGGTCGTGCCTCGTGCTCCTGCCTTCCATGGCCGGCTGTGATGCCGTAGAGGCCTCACTTCCCCCTACTACTCCCACCGCTGGCCTGGCCATCCCTCTACTCACCCACACCCCCTGTTATTCTGCGGTGACGGTAGCCTCACACCGCAGACGAACCAGTGAACCCTCGTACTCCTCTCCACGTGGGCAACCACTGCCGCGTCTTCACCGGCTCTGCGTCGTCCCCTTCCTAGGCCTTGCTGTCCTCCACCGCCCTGGTGCTCTCGGCACGGCGTGGTCAATGTGGTCAAGGAACAACTTCCATCAGAAGAGTACTGTACGTGGAGAGGCTGACAGCTGGGTCCACGAGCGCAGCAAGGAATTGCCTCCTTATTACTTGGGAAATAATGATTCCTCCACCTGACAGCATGGACCCACCGGACGGGCCACCGTATTTCACGAAAAAATGTTTCCCCCTGACTGCTGGGACCCACCAGCTACATTTTCCCACGGAAGGAAGTGCCTGACAGTCGGGACCCACCTGGTCCAAGCGTACGTAGCGTTGTCATTCTGGTCGCGAACGTGTACGTACATACTAGTTGATGTAGAGGCGCGCACATGTCGTAGTAGAGGCGCGCACGTAGCACGTACATGTACGTACAGCGGCTAGGGTGCAAGAAAGAAAATACGACAACATACGTATATACGGGCGGGGTCTCGAACGCCTACTCGCGCATATGTACGGCCAGCGCTCGTATACATGGCAGGGTCGGAACGGAGAGGCTGCACCGTTGTGGTGTTCATGGGGAGGCAACCGGCTGGGTCGGAACGGAATGCGTCGCCGTGTTCATCGAGAGCCAATCGGCTTGGACGAAATAGAGATGGAAACGAGGCCTGGCGTACCGCAGAACGGAGGAAACGACCTTGTGTTCGACCGGCCACGGTCGAAACGGGATCCTGTTCATCGGGAGGGGCTTGGCATATCACAAAGCGGAGGAAATGGACCTCATACGGTCGAAACAAGGTCATGTTGATCGGGAGGGGTGTGGCCTACCGCAAAACGGAGGAAACGGACTTGTGTTGGAGCACTGCGGTCAAAACAGGGGTCATGTTCATCAGGAGGGGTGTGGCGTACCGCAAAACGGGACTCCACGGGATACTGTTCATCTCCACCGTCGACCTCCTCCAGCCTCCATGGGCTCCTATTCATCCACCGTCGACCTCCTCCAGCCTCCACATGCGACTGTTCATGCACGGGCTCCTATTCATCCAGCCTCTACCGCACGCTCCTCCACCGGCTACTGTTCCACTAGCCCTCTCCACGGGGTCCTGTTCAACCACCCCTCCACGGGATACTGTTCATCCAGACCTCCGCCGGCTACTATTCATCCAGCCCTCCACGGGGTCATCCCGTTCATCCAGCCCTCCACTAGGTCATGTTCATCCACCCCTCCACGGGGTCCTGTTCATCCACCGGCTCGATCGATCGGGGTATTGTTCATCCAGCGGCAACGGCCTCTACTACCATGGGGTCCTGTTCATCCAACCCCCCACAGGGAACTGTTCATCCAAACCACCCAACAAAGCTCACTGTTCATCAAGGGAAGGAGGCATCAGTGTTCGTTCAGCTTCAGTTAGCAGCAGTAGCGAAGGAATCACTCGGGTTCAGTTAACGGCAATGCAAGGGATCGATCGATCGCTCGGGTTCAGTAACGCGTAGCCTGCAGTGCAATCACTCGGGTTCAGTTAGAGCCCAACGCCTCACTTGGGTTCAATTAGAGCCCAACGCCTCGCACACACACGCATACGTACGAGAGAAACGCGCATCGCATGGCCCCCGACCACCCACCGTAACCGGGAACTCTCCGATATTTTCCTCGCCCTCGCTTATACCATGGTTTTTCCCATCATGGACGGCCATAAGAATGTCATGCAGCTACGTCTCCGGCCCGCCTAGGACGAAAAACCCATTTTCTGTCATGATTTTTTGTCATAGAAGTAGGACCCCACCACATCTATGATAATACCGGGTTTTGTCACAATTATTGTCATATAAGTGTCATAAGTATGATAGAATTTTGTTCGTTTGGCCCAAAATATCACGGATGTGCCTTTTTTTGTAGTGTAGGGTGCTCCTCCTCAACGGAAGCATGTCGAAGTGCTTCCATCAAAATATCCAGCGCCTCCGGATTGATGGAGGTCGCCGGTGGAGTCGGCTTTCCCCTGCCCTTCAAAGGGGGTTGCTCGCTCGATTCCGGAGCTGTATGGGTCTCCAGAGTTGTGATCGGCTAGGGACCAGACTGGTTCGGCCCCACGTCGTCAGTCTCCATGGGGATTGTACCCCTGTGTTCTCCAGAGCCGAGGCATTACCCTCTGGCGCCGTCTTGGCGGCCTTTCGCACTTCTCCCTGGCCCGGAGTAGTCCTTTGGGATAACACCTCGGTGTCATCCACGACATGTGGAAGAGAAACTCGTGGAGGTGTCTCGCTCTCCACCATCTCCGGTGCCAGAGAGTTCTCCGAAGACGATGATTGTTGGGGGAGATCTCGAGCTGGACTGCAGCATGAAACTCAGAGGTGTTAAAACTGCAATCAGGAAAGCCGAATATGTATACGGTATTTTTGGGCACTTACGATGCCGCCAGGGGCTTTGACCTGGGGCGCCACTCGGGGATAGCTTTGGCATCCGAGGCCAAATCGTTAGAAAGGGAGATCTTCCCATTCTTGGACGCCTCCGCCTCTAGGTCCGCGGAAGCCGCCCTCTTCTTCTTCCCCCCTTAAGGGGAAAATTGCTCTCCTCCTCTCCCTCTTCGTCTTCATCTCCCTCGTAGGAGGAGGGAGCTTCGGTATCTCCAGACGCAGTGTCTAAAGTACATTTACGGCAAAGGCCACTTTTGGCCTCCTTGCCCTTCTTCTTGGCCTTCTTATCCAGCACCTGGTACGGCGCCGGGACCAGCATCCTCGTTAGGAGAGGAATGACTGGGTCTTTGGGCAGTGGAGCTGGACATCGGATCCGCTCAGCCTTCTTTGTCCAGCCCTGAGTGAAGAATGGAAGGCTTAGAATACCCCTTGGATTTACAAGTTGAAGTTATGTTCGGAAATCAGAAAACTTACTGGAGTGGCTGGATGAGCGCAATCAAGGCCGATGTCTTCGGTCATCTCCGGCCACGACTTCTGGGCCTTGAAAAAGTTGCTTCCAGATCTCTTCGTGCATCGTGCCAAAGAATCACTGAAGGGTCCAAGGGCCGGCCGGATTGAATTCCCACATGTGGAGAGGCCGGCGCTGGTAGGGGAGAATCTGGCGAAAAAGCATCACCTCATCGGACGACGCCCAATCCAGGCCCCTGTTAATTCACGATGCAAGCCACATTGGAGGTCCGGATTTAAACTCAGGAGTGGCAACCCATGTGGTGCCGCGAGGTTCTGTGATGTAGAACCACTCCTATTGCCATCCCTTCACGGTCTCCACAAAGGCCCCCTTGGGCAAGGTGACGTTGGGGAGCTTTCTCACCATGGCGTCGCCGTAGTCCGCATGTTGCTCATCGACCACTTTCGGCTTCACGTTCAAGACCTTAAGCCATATGCCGAAGTGGGGGGATGCGGAGGAGAACCTCGCACACGATGATGAACGCTGAAATGTGGAGAAAGGAATTTGGGGCTAGATCATGGAAATCTAGCCCATAACAGAACATGAGGCCGCAGACGAAAGGGTGGAGGGAAACCCTAGTGCGCGGAGAAAGTGGGGGATAAACACCACCCTCTCATTGGGCTCCGGAGTAGGGATGATCTTCTTTTTGGCAGGGAGCCGATGCGTGATGTTCGCGGCCAAGTAGCCCGCTTTCCAGAGTTCCTTGACGTTCCTCTCCATGACGGAGGAAGCCATCCACTTTCCCTGCGAGCCGGATCCGGACATGGCTCGAGTGTTTGGTGGCAACAGAAAAGATCGAAACTTGGGCGCTGGAGCTCGAGGATGGAAGGGCTAAGGAAGAAGAAGGCGTGAGGTAAAAAGATGGGTCATTATCCTCTTATAAAGGCAATGTATATCAAGCGCCCCCTCACAAGCCTTAAAAATCGCCTATTCCCAAGGGGTCGTGCGAACGACATGGTTGGATTACCCAAACCTGTATTGATGAGAATCCCGCAATAAGGGGACACGATCTCTGCTTTGACAAGATATGTCAATGGAGGGCGCACCTCGAAACACGAAGCAGGAGGCCAAAAACGGTTCAAAATAATAATAGGGCCAGATGTAACGTCTCAACAAAAAAGCTCTCAGTGGACATGACTTATTTTGTTTAAGTATTTTTCCCTGTGGTTGGGGGTTGTAACTATGATAAATAGTCGGATATAGTTCTCTTATTCAGAAGACTGTTTTACATACGGAGAAGGAACCCACCTTGAAATGCTAAAGATGATCTGGGTGCCAAACACATCGTCATTGAAGACTGGTTCAGGGGCTACTAAGGGAGTCCTAGACTAAGGGGTCCTCGGGTGTCCGGGCAATTTGATATGGGCCAGACTGGTGGGCCGTGAAGATACAAGATAGAAGACCTTTCCCCGTGTCCGGATGGGACTCTCCTTTGCGTGGATGGCAAGCCTAGCATTCAGATGTATTATTTCCTTTCTCTGTAAACAGACTCTGTACAACACTGGACCCCTCCGGTGTCTATATAAACCAAAGAGTTTCAGTCCATAGAGGCTAAGAAAAATCACATCGCCTAGACTTCTAGGGTTTAGCCATTACGATCTCGAGGTAGATCAACTCTTGTAACCCCTATACTCATCGAAGTCAATCAAGCAGGAAGTAGGGTATTACCTCCATCAAGAGGGCTCAAACTTGGGTAAACATCGTGTCCCCTTTGTCTCCTGTTACCTTCGATCCTCAGACGCACAGTTCGGAACTCCCTACCCGAGATCGGCCTGTTTGGACACAGACACCAACCCTGGAAGCAACCGCATCCTGTCAGTAGCGTCCCCATACAGCCAGGCGGGTCTGTCCCTCTCCTGCAGCAGTGAGATGCGGTGGAGAAGGAAATCTTCCCACACATGCTCGATGGTTTGCCCGATAGCCTTGAAACAGGTAATCCTGTTGCTTGCTGAGTGCAGCCTATCCTCGGTAAGGCCTTTGGCGCTCCATTCCTTGTCGCGCTCAACACATTCCTTCCATGCTTCACAAAACTCAGGGACTTCCTCATCTTGGATCCAGCACCAATCCCCTCTCCATTCATCCCACCTCTCGTGCTGGTTCCCAGGGATGTAATCCTAGAGCTTCCTCGCCACCCGTGGCATCCAGCTAAAGTTTCCGGAGTGGTGGCCCTTGTTCTCCACCCGCGGAACGAAATAGTGCCGGAACAGATCCACATTGGGCTTAACTCTGACAAAATTCTCACAGAAATGCCTGAAAATAGCCATGGTCTCCATTGCCTTTGGCGTGAAGTCGAGGAGGTGGAATCCATAGATGTTCATGATCCCCTCAAAGAATTCAAAGAAGGGGGAACAACAGCCACAGATAAAGTAAGCGCAGAATAATTGATATGAGTTCGGCGGACCTTCCTTCCTCGCCGCAAAGACTTTGGGCGCCCGGTGCCCTTTCGGAATGGGCCTCCCCCACAGATACATGTACCTCACCTAGAGGAATGGATAGCTCAAGGTCGATGGGATGAAGACAACATCTTCTCTTCGCTTCTTGTTCAGCTCCGTCTCCCTCTTGCTTCCCTCGGCGGCGGCTTCCTTCACCGCGGCTGTCTACTTTCCCTTCTCTGCGGGTTTCTTCCTCATTCCCGCGGCGGCGAAGCCAAAGGGGATGGTATTCGGTGGGAAGAGCGGTGGCAAACAGTAGGGCGAGAGGAGGAACTATTGTTTGGCTTGCGGAGGAATAAGTTGGGAGAACGGGGCAAGAGACAAATGAACTGTGCCGCTCCACTTTTCCCTGCCCTTAAGGGGGGAGTGCGGAACAGGGGTGCGATGCTTCAGAAAGTTACCGTTTTACCTTAACTGCAACAGTCCCACGACCCCACGATGCGCAATAATTGCGCAAAGTGGGCGTTGGATTGACTAGACGCCATAGCAAACCGGCATGCGCATCCCTCTCCCGCCACGTGTCCGTGCAATTTTTTGGGCCTAACCCAACGTGCCACATGACACGTATGGCTCAGGCCCCAGAGCTTATGTCGGGGAAAATAGACATGGGTATGTATTTTCCCCTGACTCGTGCATGAACAAGCCAAGGCCTTACCGAGGTGCAAGAGAGCACGGCCTTCGAGAAACCAACATGCAGATCAAGAGGACCAAGATCAAACCAGAGAAGCAAGATGCCATCAGGAGAAAAGCCTCGCTTGCCGAGCAGGTGAGCTCGGCAAGGACATGCCCACTACCGGAATAAGACGTCCCACCAGGTCCTGCCGGGACTCGCCAAGGATAAACCACCTCACCAACCACTTCGCCATGACCCACGTCGTCAATCAGTGCGGTGTCAAGCCGCAAAGTGACTAAGTGGCAGCCATTCGCCACATGGCGGCCTCTTTCTATAGGGAATGCCTACAGATGAGACCCATCGTGTGATGTGTCAGGCAAGCAGGCGTGGAGCTGGAGAGATAGCCCGGCAAGGCTTACCGGGCACCCAGTGACGCGACATTAAGTGGTGCATTTAATGCACCTCTCATCCAGCAGAGTTAGGCATGATAGCACTGTTTGCTATCTTATTAGTGCATAGTGACTAGTTTCCGTTGTGGTGACCCCTTAATCTATAAAAGGAGGCCCATGGAAACAGTAGAAAGGGTTAGAAGGTTGGATAACTCACACCCCCATAGCGCGTAGCCACTGCAGCCCCTGCAGGGCAAGTGTACTACGCTCCACCACCACCATTCCACCATCAATCGACCAAAGCAGGGTTTTACGCCTCACAGCGGCCCAAACCTGGGTCAATTGCTCATGTGGTCTCTGCCGCGCTGCCCCACTGTAACGCCCATGATGCGGCTATAGCTCCCACGTGTCGAGGCATGACTTAGAGGCATAACCGCATGGTGGTGTTGTCGCAAGAAGGGTCATCTTCACAACATCCCGTGTAATGAACAAGAAAGGGATAAATAGAGTTGGCTTACACTTGCCATGTCACATAATATTCAAATCAGTTCATACATCATCGGAGTACACTCATAGTCCGACTACGGACAACCAAATGAAAAAGAAGATAACCCAACTGCTAGATCCCCAATCGTCCCAACTGGGATCCACTACTGATCATCAGGAAAAGACACGTAGTAACACCCAAGGTCCTCGTCGAACTCCCACTTGAGTTCGGTAGCATCACCTACATCGGTACCATTGGCACCTGCAACTGTTTGGGAAGTATCTGTGAGTCACGAGGACTCAACAATCACACACCCGCGACATCAAGACTATTTAAACTTATTGGTAGGATATGGTAATGAGGTGGAGCTGCAGCAAGCACTAAGAAAATATGGTGGCTAACATACGCATTCAAGAGTAATATGAGAAGCTACGCAACGGTCGTAAACTAGAAGCGATCAAGAAGTGATCCTGAACTACTTACGTTCAAACATAAACCCACCGTGTTCACTTCCCGAACCTCATCGGAAAGAGACCATCACGGTTACACACACGGTTGGTGTCTTTTAATTATGTCAAGTGTCAAATTCTCTACAACCAGATATTAGGAAATTCCCATCTGCCACATAACTGCGGGCACGACTCTCGAAAGTTTAAACCCTGCAGGGGTGTCCCAACTTAGCCCATGACAAGCTCACGATCCATGGAGACAATCCTCCATCACGGGACACTCTGATCAGACATGGAATCCCGGTGCATAAGATATTTCGACAATGGTAAAACTAGTCCAGCAAGACCTCCTCATGCACCGACCTAGCCTGATAGGAGTAGCATAATCTCGTTCTCAGGGTACACAAGATGAGCTAAGCGTACAGGTACCAACATAACCCAAGTTGCCAAGGGATGGTCCCGCACGGTGCTCTAGGTTAGACCAACACTCATGTGGAGCACTGGCCCTGGGGGTTGATTAAGTCCACGGGGTTCGGAAAGTCCCTATGCAAGTATTTGTTGTAATTAGGCTAATGGTAAAACAGTTCGGACCGCACCGAAATATGCAAAATTTCGTATAATTTTTTAACCGTGGCCACAATATGGGTTGTAATGCTAACAAAAAGAACATGGGCTCCAAAAAAACCTTAAGAATTAGCAAATGGGCTGTAAATTATTAGAAATAATGGTAGATGGGCTGTATGCTATTTTCCAAAGATTTGAGGCTTTCCTAAAAAAAGTTGACGCACAAGCACTGACTGTTGGATGTCCATCCAACGGCCGTCGTGCTTCTTCAATCTCTACTCTTCCTGCTCCAGCCGCTCAAACAAGCGCCGGCGGGACTGCCTGATCCCTCCTCCCCGCAGCCGGCTATGCTACCGCGCAGGCCTCACCGCCCCACCGTACTCCCATCGCTGGCCTAGCCATCCCTCTACTCACCCACACCTGCTGTTATTCCGGCGATGGCAGACGAACCAGTAAACCCTCGTACAGTCGTACTCCCCTACGCGTGGGAAACAACTACTGAGTCTTCCCTGCCTCCGTGTCGTCCCCTTCCTAGGACTCGCCGTTGTTCACCGCCGTGGTGCTCTCGCCGCAGCGTGGTCAATGTGGTTAACGACCGACTTCCATCGGAAGAGTACTGTGCGTGGTGACGCTGACAGCTGGGTCCATGGCCGCAGCAAGGAAGTGCCTCCTTATTACGCGCAAAATAATTATTCCGCCACCTGACAGCGGGGACCCACCAGACGGGCCACCATATTTCACGAAAAAAATGTTTCCCCTGACTGCTGGGACCCACCAGCTACACCTTTGCACGTAAGGAAGTGCGTCCGGGCAAAAAAACGATTCGCCCCCTGACTGCTGGGACCCGCCAGCTACATCTTCGCATGCAAGGAAGTGCCTGACAGTCGGGACCCACCTGGTCGAAGCGTACGTAGCATTGTCATTCTGGTCGCGAACATGTACGTACATATATACTGGTGGATGTAGAGGCGCACACGTGTCGTAGTAGAGGCATGTACGTAGCATGTACACATACGTACAGCGGACAGGGTGCAAGAAAGAAAATACGGCCACGTATGTGTACATATGGGCGGGGTCTCGAACGCCTACTTGCGCATACGTACGGCGAGGGCTCGTTGACATGGCTGGGTCAGAACAGAGAAACAACCTCGTCGTCATGTTCATGGGAGGCAACGGAATGCGTCGTGTTCATGGGGAGGCAACGGAATGCGTCGTGTTCATCGGGAGGCAACGGAACGCGTGGGAGCCAATTGGGTGGGTCGGAACGGTATTCGTGGTCTTGTTCATCGGGAGGGCTTGGACGGAACAGGCGATGGAAACGAGGCCTGGCGTACCGCAGAAAGGTGGAAACGTCCTTGTGTTCGATCGGCCACATTCAAAATGGGATCCTGTTCATCAGGAGGGGTCTGGCGTACCGCAAAACGGACGAACCGGACATCCTACGAGCGAAATGGGGGTCCTGTTGATCGGGAGGGGTGGGGCGTACCGCAAAACGGACGAAACGGACCTCCTACGGTCGAAACGGGGGTCCTGTTGATCGGGAGGGGTGTGGCGTACCGCAAAACGGATGAAACGGACCTCCTACAGTCGAAATGGGGGTCCTGTTCATTGGGAGGGGTGTGGTGTACCGCAAAACGGGACTCCACGGTATACTGTTCATCTCCACTGCCGACCTCCTCCAGCCTCCGCGGGCTACCGTCGACCTCCTCCAGCCTCCACGGGCTCCTGTTCATCCAGCCTCCACTGCGCGCTACTCCACTAGCTATTGTTCAACCAACCCTCCACGGGCACCCCTCCACCATCTACTGTTCATCCAGTCCTCCACACCACGGGGTCCTGTTCAACCACCCCTCCACGGGCACCCCTCCACCATCTACTGTTCATCCAGCCCTCCACACCAAGGGGTCATGTTCATCCAGAGGCAACGCCACCGCTCACTGTTCATCCCCCCCCCCCCCCCCCCCCCCCCCAACGCTCACTGTTCATCCCAGAGGCATCATCGATCGGCTTCAGTTAGCAGCAGTAGCGAAGGAATCGCTTGATCGGGTTCAGTTAACAGCCATCGATCGACCCCTCGGGTTCAGTAACGCGTGGCCTGCAATGCAATCGCTCAGGTTCAGTTAGAGCCCAACGCCTCGCTCGGGTTCAGTTAGAGCCAACGCCTCGCACACACGCGCGTACGTGTACGAGAGAAACGCGCATCACTCGGCCCCGACCTCCCACCATAACCGGGAACTCCCCGAAATTTTCCTCGCCCTCGCTTCTACCATGGTTTTTTCGTCATGGACGGCCCAAAGAATGTCATGCAGCTGCGTCTCCGGCCCGCCCAGGACAAAAAGCCCATTTTCTGTCATGATTTTTTGTCATAGAAGTAGGAGCCCACCACATCTATGATGATACCGGGTTTTGTCACAATTATCGTCATAGAAGTGTCATATGTATGACAGAAAAAAATTTCGTTCGGCCCAAAATGTCACGGATGTGTCTTTTTTTGTAGTGTATCCTACTGGATTGATACCTTGGTTCTCAAAAACTGAGGGAAATACTTATGCTGCTTTGCTGCATCACCCTTTCCTCTTCAAGGGAAAACCAACGCATGCTCAAGAGGTAGCACAAAGCACCGGACATATAGTTGAAATAGTTGGGAAATTCATAAGGCAAGGCCAGCTCCAATACATGCGCAAAAATGATACAACTGCGGGGCCGGGCCCTAGCAGCCTGAGGATGATGCAGCCCGAGGGGTGCCCTCAGTTGAACAAACCAAAAAGTCACCTGGCACCATCACTGTAGAAGCATCGGGGTAGCTGAAGATGCGCGCTACAGAGATCGCTCCTCACGAGTTGGCCGGCTCCTGAGGCCCAGGAGGCTCAGGAGGTCAAGGCAGCTCGCGAGGGTCTGGCACCTCCTCTATCAGGACCGCCTGACGCCTGGCCTCATGGGCCACCATGGCATCCTGCGCGAAGTGCTGGTATGAGGCGGCCACATTCAGCAGGCCAAACGGCATATGGACATAGCTGCAGGGGTAGCCTCCACTCCGTCCAACGCGGCACGGCCAGAAGAGGTCCTGCGAAGCAGCCCTGTTGAGCCTTGGGATGTTGACGTAGATGCGTAGCTCGCCGCCCATGCTAGGGGCCACGACTGCACCCAGTGTTGTGGGGCGATGCTCGCCACGCATGGCTCGTGCCCCCTGAAGCTCTTCGATTGCCTTGGTGATGAACTCTTGCGCGCCTAACGCCTGGCGCCTTGCGCCTTGATCACGGAGGCATGCGTCGAAGCACTCCTCCACGTGGTTCCCTAGCACCTCCCTCGTCTTGCTGGTCAGGTCGGATGCCCGTCCTGAGGGGGGCGCCGGGCACGCCTTCCTATGCGATAGGGAAAGGTGCCCCAGTAGTGGGCGCAGGGCCTGAGGCACGATCGGCAGGAGACCCAGCCTCCTGATGGCCCTTGGGGAGGAGATGCTTCTTCTTCCTTAGGATGGCCTCTAGAGGTAGGATGGCGCCCTCGTCACCAGAGTTCTCGACCGCTACAACCTGGTAGGCGTGCTCAATGGACCACACCGCAACTTTTTTGTCACGGGCGACCGTGATGATTCTGCCGCACCCTGGCATATTGAGGATGTTTTAACCATGGTGAGTTGCTGCCATGAACTTGGCAAGGGCCGGATACCCGAGAATGGCATTGTATGGGACGCCGATGTGGGCGAGGTCGAAGTTGATGACCTCGGTGTGGTAGTTGTCGCACTTGCCGAAGGTGACTAGGAGGCGCACCTGCCCCAGGCGAATGATGGAGCCATCGGTCACTCCTGAGAAAGGCTTGGTGGGCAGGAGTTGGTCATGGGGCACTTGGAGCGTCTCAAACGTCTCGATGGAGAGAACATTGAGCCCTGCGCCACCATCGATGAGGGTTTTGGTGACGAGGATGTTGCTGATGGTTGGCATGCAGAGCATCGGGAGCGCGCCAGCAGCGGCTAAGCACTTGAGTTGGTCCATGGAGTCAAAGGTGATGGCGTGCTTGGACCACCTAAGGGGATGCGACGCCTCAAGCTTGGGGAGGGCCGTGTTCACCTCGCGAGATAATTGCTTGAAGATGCGATGGGAGGCGGGAGCCTGAGCACCACCCAGGATGCAGGCGATCACAGGAGGCTCCAGGAAGCCCCCAGCCCCATCGTCTTGCAGCTGTCATCGTTTATCCTTGGCGACAGCGGCAACGGAGGGATGCCGGCGTTGCCCTGAGGTTGGTCCTCACGAGCTAGTCCTGCAAGGGGTCATCACAAGGGTGGCCTTGCTAGTGGTCCTCGTGGGGTTGGTCGCGCTAGTCCTGTCGGGGGTCGCGGTTGTCCGAGCGGCCTTTGTCACGGCCTCCTCCTTGGTCGTAGCCGCGGTCGCTTCGCTTGGGGCGGTGGCCAAGGCACCTGTCTCAGATTGCCCTAAGCTCCTGGCAGTCATTGGTGTTGTGGTCTTGGACATTGTGGAAGACGCAGAACGGGCGGTTGCCCCTGGGAGGCTCAACATGGTCATGACCATGCTTCATGTCAGGCTCGCGGCCAGCACGGCGGGGCCATTGCGCTTTGCTTCCTTGGCCTTGGTCTTCTTGTCTTATGGTTTAGGCTCCGGGAGCTCAAGGAGGGAGAGGCGGCCTTCCTCAGTCCTCACACACTTGTTTGCCAGGTTGAACATCTCCAGGCCTGAGCACGGATCCTCGTGAATGGCGAGCACCTCTTTCATCTTGGCATCCAGGACACCTTCGGAGAACGCCAAGATGATGGCCTCGTCCGACGCCTTAGGGTCTTGAGGTGAACATGGGTGAAGCGTTGTATGTACGTGTGCAAGGTTTCGCCCGACTGCTGCTTCACGCGCCGCAGGTCGCCCTCTGCATGAGCACGGTCATGAGTGCCCTAGAAATTGGCGATGAAAAGCTCACGAAGCTCGCCATAGGAGGAGATCGAACCCTCCGGGAGCTTAGGGAGCCAAGAACGTGCACCGTCTTTGAGGGCCATGCGGAAACAGTTCACCATGACCTTCTCGTCATCGTTTTCCGCTTTGATGCTCAATGCGTAGAGCTACAGAAATTTTGCAGGGTCGGGGGTGCCATCATAGCATGGAGGCAGATCTGGCTTGAACTTGCCAGGCCAAATGACATGGCGCAGGTCCGGGGTGAAGGCGCGGCAGCCCGCCTCGCTTATAGGCACAGCACGCATGGGGGAAGCTCGGTCTTGACGCCCACATGCCATAGGCTCCGGCGGCGCGGGGTCCTGGTGCTGGCACTGAGGCACTGGAAGCGCACGCATCGGCCTGTGGCTGCTCCACCAACTGGCAGCTTGCTTCATCCCTTGCTGGCACCCTGCACCATGGGTCATGTGGGGGCACGTCACGCCTGGGCTCTGGGTCCACGTCGCGCCTAGGGGGTGGAGGAGGCACGCTGTGGGCCACATCACCTGTCTGGGACGGCGGAGGGAGGTGCAAGCGGGACGACGCAGGGTCCTAACCAACGGTGTTGACGAGCTCAACGATGTGGTCGAGCCAGACGTCGTAGAGGTCGTTGGTGGGGGGATAACGCATGAGCTCGCGCGCCATAAGCAACGCACCCTGCCACGTTTGCCAGGCCACAGTGAGCATGGGAAGACAATGCTGTGGCTGGAGTGGTGATAGGGTTAAAGTGCGGCTATCACGCCGCACGGAAGGTGGCAGCGATGAATCCTGTTGCTCGCGAGCAGCAGGGTCAGTGGCATCATTAGCCACGGGGGAGGCAGAGTGGCGAGGACGCTGTTGCCCGCGGGTGCCGTCTAGGCGACACAAGCGGCCCGCCGCTCGGCCCGATGAGACGGGCGTCGGCCATGGGAGCGACTGAACAAAGGCGAAGCGAAATGGTGGAAGGACTCCGACACGCCCCCTACCTGGCACGCCAAATGTTGGATTCAGGGCTCCGCACACCTAAGAAAGTTTGAACTCTAGGCGTGTGCAAATAACTCATTCTCTCAAGCCCACCAACTCATCGCCCCACAGCCTAGCCTGGTTCTCGCGAGCAAGGAAGAAGATGAGCACAACTGTTTACCCAGGTTCGGGCCACCTTGCGGTGTACGACCCTACTCCCACTTTCTGGTGGATTGGCCTCACAAGGGGCTGAGGATGAACTACCTCGCGGGGTTCAGGGGTGAGGAAATGGTCGACCCCTTCTACGATGGTGGCTAACCTATCTTTATAGTGGCCTCGGTCCTCTTCCCCCAAAACCTGATGAAAGGTGGTCTTGCCTACAAAGCTTCTAGTCGTGACACAGCGGTGGGCTCGGCGATGACATATGTCCTGTCGGGCTGGTGGTCTTGGTTATGTTACATTGGAATAGGAACCTTTGACAGATTCCTCGAAAACTCACACCTGTCCATGCCTCCTTAGCACCAAAGAGGAAACTGCCTCCTCTGCACCCGCTGGCACCCGCCTGCCTTGGTGGTCATGGCTTGCATCATGGCAGCCTCATGAAGCTGGGTACCTGCATAGGAATCTTCGCTCCTTGGGAGGCCGCCTAGGGAGCCTGCTCCCTCGGGAGGTCTTGGTGTCGTCCGCCTCGCGAGTCTTGGCCCCTCGCGAGGGTTTTGTCTTGGCAGTCTTCTAGATGGGTCGTACCAGGTCGTCGAAGGAGCCACGCCATGGGCCGCAGGCAGGCAAGTCGAAGGAGCCATGTCATGGCAGAAACAGATTCATTATAGCAACTTTCCAAGCTCAATTCACTAACCACAAGGCATTTCATGGCATGAAAACGTAACCAACATGAAGTAGACATGTTCCAGAAGCTAAGCATGGCACGATCAAGTTCATAGGTTACATGTATCACTTTCAGCACCCATGGCAAAGTTGAATCTCATGTTAACAACCTACCAGGAATAATATTTAGCAAAAGTAGAGCAAGGAAATGACATGCTAGATTACTCCATAATTACAACCAGAGACATGAATGGATAGAGCAACACCACATCTTCAAAACACTCTTACTGACCTACCTCAAAATGTGCATGGATCTCATGGTAGCAACAAGTTTACATGGCATCAAATGTAACAGGAAAAATGACTGCAAAATAACTAAGTGTCTGAAATCAGCAACTTTATGAATCCTACTTTGCATGCTTGTGCTAGACACTACATAGCTCACAAAAATACAAGACTTGCCCCTCTGTAAATATGGCATGATGGAGATCATAAAACATGTAGACATCATGATCATAGGATGCACACACAAAACACAATGAAAATGAAAAATCATCAAGTTCTGTTAAATTCTAGCAGACAACATCATATAGCACTTTTATAATGAAGATTGGGACATCAATATGGACAGCAACATGCATGCAAATGATACTAACGTGAAGTGCATCACGAGACGAACATTTTGATATATCATGCATGCAAAACGGAGCTACAATCATGGAGATATGGCATGATGAATAGGGCAACAAAATGTTAGGGACTTGATAGAGGCGAAGGTGTCCCGATGTTTCGATGAGGTGGTGGCCATCGTTTTCTATGGGAGTCGACCTTGACGATCTAACTATGAACGTGCGAGACGTCGTGCCTTAGCAATCGCTAAACCAACTTCCGAGGGGTTATTGACCACGCCGAAGCATGATCAACCTGACCACAAGGGTCTGTTTCCTGCGAGCAAACGAAGAACAAGCAAGAAACTGAGATTGCAATCTGGATATTGCGAATATAAGATGAAAACTTTATTGATCAAGGTGGGGTTCTTTAACGCCTTGGTCTGGTCGTTGAACACAAACGAAGTACGCAAAGTTGCAGCTATGCCAAACTTTTAATCTAAACAAAACCAAAAGTCTAAACGATGCCCTAAGGGCTATATATATGGAGGAGAGAGGGGGAATTTCGTGGCCCTTGGAGGAGGGGCCCAAAACCAACCCTAACTCTTGTTTCCCCACACATACGGACTCTAAAAGCAGCCCATAATCAAGTATTTAGAAATTACATGGGCCTGGCCCAAAAATAAGGTGACGCAGCACCTAGAATAGCCTCTGGCAAAATTTATGAAGTGTCATATTGTATATGTCGTCCAAGGCTTCATGCCCTCATTATGTGTGATGCCCCAAGACCAAAGTTTCAGATGCCTTCCATGTTTTCCGGGTTTCGTTGTGTGTTTTGTTTTGCTTGTTGCATTCCTCTTTGCATATTTTGCATTTTATCATGTCATCATGCCATTTAATTTTGTAAAACTCTACTAAATAAACCGTATGGATTTTCGGTCCATTTAAATCGAGGGATAGTCACAATGGTGATTTCTCTTTAGAACTTACACTCCCAATATTATTAGGGAGCTATAATAAATATTCCATTAACTGGAGATCACCCATAACACATTTGCATTATTCTTCAACTCTTCTTTTATCCGACTCAATTTTCTATCCTTCCTTTTCGACCTTTTAGTAAATTTGAGTTGCAAATTTTACTTCTCCATGAATCTTCCAAATCTGCCCATAAATCACGTTTGGTGTGTAGGGTCACCCCCTATAATCTCAACCCATTTGTAGTCCATTCAAATGGGTTTCGAAATTCAAACTTGTCTGGGTTAAATCCAACAGGTGTGGATTTTACTTCCTCTAAAATCATCAGTCTATTTTTTTCAAATTCCTCGCATTGTTGTGAGTCTGGGAAAATAATCCCCATGTCCAACTTCTTTCCCTAACCCTCTCTTTCTTATCTTCTCTTTAATTCTTTTCTGTTAAAGAAAGTATGAGAGAGAGAGAGAGGAGAGAGACAGCCCAGCCGGCCTCTTGCAACCCAGGCCGGCCCATCCATTCCCCCAGCCCATCTAAACCTAAACCCTAGCCCGCACCTTGCTCTACTCCTAGCGCCGCCACCAGAGAGCCCCATTTGAACCCCCATCTCCTCGATCCCCCTCGCTCTCTCACTCACATTCTCTCTCGCACACACGCAGGAGCCCCCGTGCTCGATCCCGATCCCACAGCGCCGCTCCTTTCGTCCATGCCCATGCCCCATCTCCCTCCGGCAGCCGCGACCAGCACCGGCCCTGCCGCCAAGCGATGCCCCGCTCCCGCTCGGCCGCCTTTGCCGTCTCGCCGCTCGAGCTCGAGGGCCACGTCTCCCTGTCTCGCGCTGTCCCCGTCGCCTTGGTCCAAGCCGCCGCCATGGAGCTTCTCCGTCGCCGGCGCCCTTCTCCAGCGCCCCAACTCTCGTCGGCACCTGCTCCTGCATTGAGTAGGGGAGCAAGGAGGACGAAGCCTGCTGCTCCGCCCCGCGGCCCTGCTGCCTCCTCCTCTAGCCACGCCTCTGCTACGTGCGAGCAGAGGACGAGGCGCTCGCTCGCCCCCGCCATGGTTGCTCGCCTCTGGACCCACCTCCTCGCCATCTCCTCTGCGCCCATGGGCCTAGACGCCCTTGTTGCTGCTGCTGCTGCTAGACTACTACCTCTTGAGCACAGCGTTGGATTTCCCCGAAGAGGAGAGGATGATGCAGCAAATAGCGTAAGTATTTCCCTCGGTTTTTGAGAACCAAGGTATCAATCCAGTAGGATGCTACGTGCGAGTCACTTGTACCTACACAAAAACAATAGCTCAACGCAACCAACGCGCTTAGGGGTTGTCAATCCCTTCACGGTCACTTACGAAAGTGAGATCTGATAGAGATGATAAATAATATTTTTGGTATTTTTGGGATAGAGATGCAAAGTAAAAAGTAAAAGCAAAGTAAAAGCAAAGCAATAATAAAGTGATGGAGATTGATATGATGAGAAACAGACCCGGGGGCCATAGGTTTCACTAGTGGCTTCTCTCAAGAGCATAAGTATTCTATGGTGGGTTAACAAATTACTATTGAGAAATTGACAGAATTGAGCATAGTTATGAGAATATCTAGGTATGATCATGTATATAGGCATCACGTCCAAGACAAGTAGACCGACTCCTGCCTGCATCTACTACTATTACTCCACTCATCGACCGCTATCCAGCATGCATCTAGAGTATTAAGTTAAAAATAGAGTAACGCCTTAAGCAAGATGACATGATGTAGAGGGATAGTTTCATGCAATATGATAAAAAAACCATCTTGTTATCCTCGATGGCAACAATACAATACGTGCCTTGCTGCCCCTTCTGTCACTGGGAAAGGACACCGCAAGATCGAACCCAAAGCTAAGCACTTCTCCCATGGCAAGAACAACCAATCTAGTAGGCCAAACCAAACTGATAATTCGAAGAGACATGCAAAGGTAACCAATCATACATAAAAGAATTCAGAGAAGATTCAAATATTATTCATAGATAGACTGGATCATAAACCCACAATTCATCGATCTCAACAAAAACACCGCAAAAAGAAGATTACATCGAATAGATCTCCACAGGAGAGGGGAAGAACATTGTATTGAGATCCAAAAAGAGGGAAGAAGCCATCTAGCTACTACCTATGGACCCGTAGGTCTGAAGTAAACTACTCACACTTCATCGGAGGGGCTTGGATGATGATGTAGAATCCCTCCGTGATCGATGCCCCCTCTGGCGGAGCTCCGAAACAGGCCCCAAGATTGGATCTCGTGGATACAGAAAGTTGGGGCGGTGGAATTAGGTTTTTGGCTCCGTCCCCAATCGTTTGGGGGGTACGTAGGTATATATAGGAGGAAGAAGTACGTCGATGGAGCTTCGAGGGGCCCACGAGGCTTGGGGCACGCTCTCTACCCTCGTGACCACCTCGTGGCTTTCTTGACGCAGGGTCCAAGTCTCCTGGATCTTATCTGATGAGAAAATCACGTTTCTAAAGGTTTCATTCCGTTTGGACTTCGTTTGATATTCTGTTTCTCCGAAACACTGAAATAGGCAAAAAAAAACAGCAATTCTGGGCTGGACCTCCAGTTAATAGGTTAGTCCCAAAAATAATATAAAAGTGGAAAATAAAGCCCAATATAGTCCAAAACAGTAGATAATATAGCATGGAGCAATAAAAAATTATAGATACATTGGAGACGTATCATAGACCACCACGGCACCATCATGGAGACCATGGCCACCACCGAGACCCCCGAACCCGTCAAGACGTGCACACGGAGACCCAAGTCAGGAAACTACCGATGGCCCTCCAAGTTCAACAACCGTCGACATCGGAGTACCACTACTTCAACGTGTGTACAAGTATGCTGATTCGCTGAGTACCCCTTCGGATTTGTCAAGTTCGACTACACTACCAAGACCGTCGAGGATTCGCCAAGTACCACGATGCCCCCCCCCCCGAAGAGTTCGGGTTCGACTTGATGCGGAGTGCTACTTGGCATAATTTTAATGTAATTCTTCTTAATTGTGGTATGAATATTCAGATCCGAAAGATTCAAGGCAAAAGTTCATATTGACATAAAAATGATAATACTTCAAGCATACTAACTAAGCAATTATGTCTTCTCAAAATAACATGGCCTAAGAAAGTTCATCCCTACAAAATCATATAGTTTAGTCATGTTTCATTTTCGTCACACAAGAATGCTCTCATCATGCACAACCCTGATGACAAGCCAAGCAATTGTTTCATACTTTAGTAATCTCAAACCTATAAACTTTCACGCAATATATGAGCGTGAGCCATGGACATAGCACTATAGGTGGAATAGAATATAATGAGGGGGTTTATGTGGAGAAGACAAAAAGGGAGAAAGTCTCACATCAACGAGGCTAATCAATGGGCTATGGAGATTCCCACCGATTGATGTTAATGCAAGGAGTAGGGATTGCCATGCAACGGATGCACTAGAGCTATAAATGTATGAAAGCTCAACAAAAGAAACTAGTGGGTGTGCATCCAACTTGCTTGCTCACAAAGACCTAGGGCACTTGAGGAGGCCCATTGTTGGAATATACAATCCAAGTTCTATAATGAGAAATTCCCACTAGTATATGAAAGTGATAACATGAGAGACTCTCTACTATGAAGATCATGGTGCTACTTTGAAGCACAAGTGTGGTAAAAGGATAGTAACATTGTCCCTTCTCTCTTTTTCTCTCATTTTTTGGGCCTTTTCTTTTTTTATGGCATTTCTCTTTTTTGGGCCTTCTCTTTTTTTATGGCCTTTCTTTTTTTCTCACTTGGGACAATGCTCTAATAATGATGATCATCACACTTCTATTCATTTACAACTCAATGATTACAACTCGATACTAGAACAAGGATAACTCTATATGAATGCCTCCGGCGGTGTACCGGGATATGCAATGAACCAAGAGTGACATGTATGAAAGAATTATGAATGGTGGCTTTGCCACAAATACTATGTCAACTACATGATCATGCTAAGCAATATGACAATGATGAATGTGTCATGATGAACGGAATGATGGAAAGTTGCATGGCAATATATCTCGGGATGGCTATGGAAATGCCATAATAGGTAGGTATGGTGGCTGTTTTGAGGAAGATATAAGGAGGTTTATGTGTGAAAGAGCGTATCATATCACGGGGTTTGGATGCACCGGCGAAGTTTGCGCAAACTCTCAATGTGAGAAAGGGCAATGCACGGTACCGAAGAGGCTAGCAAGGATGGAAAGGTGAGAGTGTGTATAATCCATGGACTCAACATTAGTCATAAAGAACTCACATACTTATTGAAAAAATCTACAAGTCATTAAAAACCTCGGCACTACGCGCATGCTCCTAGGGGGATAGATTGGTAGGAAAAGACCATCGCTCGTCCCCGACCGCCACTCATAAGGAGGACAATCAAATAACACCTCATGTTTCAAATTTGTTGCATAACGTTTACCATACGTGCATGCTACGGGACTTGCATACTTCAACACAAGTATTTCTCAATTTCACAACTACTGAACTAGCATGACTTTGATATTATTACCTGCATATCTCAAAACAATCATCAAGCATCAAACTTTTCTTAGTATTCAACACACTCATAAGAAAGTTT
Source organism: Triticum urartu (assembly GCF_003073215.2). Taxonomy (NCBI): domain Eukaryota; kingdom Viridiplantae; phylum Streptophyta; class Magnoliopsida; order Poales; family Poaceae; genus Triticum; species Triticum urartu. The sequence goes on from NC_053028.1 coordinate 318,672,366, forward strand.
TATTATTAATCTTGCATACCAAGCATATTAGGATTTTAAGAAAATTACCATGCTAATAAGACTCTCAAAATAATCTAAGTGAAGCATGAGAGATCAATAGTTTCTATAAAACAAATCCACCAGCGTGCTCTAAAATATATAAGTGAAGCACTAGAGCAAAACTATAAAGCTCAAAAGATATAAGTGAAGCACATAGAGCAAAACTATAAAGCTCAAAAGATATAGGTGAAGCACATAGAGTATTCTATCAAATTCCAAATAATGTATGGCTCTCTCAAAAGGTGTGTACAGCAAGGATGATTGTGGTAGACTAACAAGCAAAGACTCAAATCATAAAAGACTCTCCAAGCAAAACACATATCATGTGGTGAATAAAAATATAGCTCCAAGTAAAGTTACCGATAGAAGTAGACGAAAGAGGGGATGCTTTCCGGGGCATCCCCAAGCTTTCGCTTTTAGGTGTCCTTATATTATCTTGGGGGTGCCATGGTCATCCCCAAGATTAGGCTCATGCCACTCCTTGTTCCATAATCCATCAAATCTTTACCCAAAACTTGAAAACTTCACAACACAAAACTTAAAGTAGAAAATCTCGTGAGCTCCGTTAGCGAAAGAAAACAAAAGACCACTTCAAGGTACTGTAATGAACTCATTCTTTATTTATATTGGTGTTAAACCTACTGTATTACAACTTATCTATGGTTTATAAACTATTTTACTAGCCATAGATTCATCAAAATTAGCAAACAACACACGAAAAACAGAATCTGTCAAAAACAGAACAGTCTGTAGTAATCTGTAGCTAGCGCAAGATCTGGAACTCCAAAAATTCTAAAATAAATTGCTGGACGTGAGGAATTTATTTATTAATCATCTTAAAAAAGAATTAACTAAATATCACTTTCCAAATAAATATTACAGCAGTTCTCGTGAGCGCTAAAGTTTCTGTTTTTTACAGCAAGTTCAACAAGACTTTCCCCAAGTCTTCCCAACGGTTCTACTTGGCAAAAACACTAATTAAACACAAAAAACATAACCAAAACAGAGGATAAATAAATTATTTATTACTAAACATGATAAAAAAATCAAGGAATAACAATAAAATTGAGTTGCCTCCCAACAAGCGCTATCGTTTAACGCCCCTAGCTAGGCATAACAAGCAAGAAAAGATCTAGGTATTGCCATCTTTGGTAGGCAATCCATATGTGGCTCTCATGATAGATTAATATGGTAATTTTATTTTCTTTCTAGGGAAGTGTTCCATGCCATTTTTAATGGAAATTTAAATCAAATATTTCCTTCCTTCATATCAATAATTGCACCAACCGTTCTAAGGAAAGGTCTACCAAGAATAATAGGGCAAGAAGGATTGCAATCTATATCAAGAACGGTAAAATCTACGGGCACATAATTCCTATTTGCAACAATAAGAACATCATTAATTCTTCCCATAGGTTTCTTAATAGTGGAACCCGCAAGATGCAAGTTTAGAGAGCAATCATCAAAATCACGGAAATCTAGCAAATCACACAAAGTTTTGGGAATAGTAGAGACACTAGCACCCAAATCACACAAACCATAAAACTCATAATATTTAATTTTAATAGTAGGTTCCCCCTCATCATAAAGTTTTCTAGGGATAGAAACTTTCAACTCAAGTTTTTCTTCATAAGATTGCATCAAGACATCAATGATATGTTCGGTAAAGGCTTTATTTTGACTATAAGCATGAGGAGAATTTAGAATGGATTGCAACAAGGAAATACAATAAATTAAAGATAAATTTTCATAATTAAATTCCTTGAAATCTAATATAGTGGGTTTAGCATCATGTAGGGTTTTATTTCTTTTAATCCCACTTTTATCAATTTCATCATCAAGATCTAAATACTCAGAATTTTTAGAACACCTTCTAGGTAAAGGTGGATCATATTCAGTCCCACAATTATCAAGATTAATATTGCAAAACAAAGATTGAATAGGGGACACATCAATAACTTTTAGATCTTCATCATTATTTTCATAGGAACTAGAAGAACATGCTTTAATAAAGACATCTTTCATAGCACGCGTCCTAGCGGTTCTTTCCTTGCACTCATCAATGGAAATTCTCATAGCTTTGAGAGACTCATTGATATCATGCTTTGGAGGAATAGATCTAAGCTTTAAAGAATCAACATCAAGAGAAATTCTATCAACGTTCCTAGCCAAATCATCAATCTTAAGCAATTTTTCTTCAATCATAGCATTAAAATTCTTTTGCGAAGAAATAAATTCTTTAATATTAGATTAAAAATCAGAGGGCATCTTATTATAATTTCCATAAGAATTGTTGTAGGAATTACCATAATTATTAGAGGGATTACTAGGATAAGGCCTAGGATTGAAATTTCCTCTATACGCGTTGTTACCAAAATTGTTCCTACCAACAAAATTCACATCCATAGATTCATTGTTATTCTCAATCAAAGTAGACAAGGGCATATCATTAGGATCAGAAGAAACACTCTTATTAGCAAATAAATTCATAAGTTCATCCATCTTTCCACTCAAAATATTAATTTCTTCTATCGCATGCACCTTTTTATTAGTAGATCTTTCAGTATGTCATTGAGAATAATTAGCCATAATATTATCTAGGAGTATAGTAGCATCTCCTAAAGTGATTTCCATAAAAGTGCCTCCCGCGGTCGAATCTAAAAGATTTCTAGAAGCAAAATTCAATCCAGCATAATTTTTTTGTATAATCATCCACAAATTCAAACCATGAGTAGGGCAATTATGTATCATTAATTTCATTCTCTCCCAAGCTTGTGCAACATGTTCATGATCAAGTTGCTTAAAATTCATAATATTGTTTCTAAGAGAGATGATCTTAGCGGGAGGAAAATACTTAGAGATAAAAGCATCTTTGCACTTGTTCCATGAATCAATACAATTTTTAGGCAAAGATGAAAACCAAGCTTTAGCACGATCTCTAAGCGAAAAAGGAAATAGCTTCAATTTAACAATATCATTATCCATATATTTCTTATTTTGCATGTCACACAAATCAATGAAGCTATTAAGATGGGTAGCGGCATCTTCACTAGGAAGGTCGGAGAACGGATCTTTCATGACAAGATTCAGCAGAGCAGCATTAATTTCACAAGATTCAGCATGGTAAGAGGAGCAATCGGAGTGTTAATAAAATCATTGTTGTTGGTATTGGTGAAGTCACACAATTTAGTATTATCTTGAGCCGTCATGACAAACAAGCAATCCAACACACGAGCAAACAAAAGGCAAACGGGCAAAAAGAGGCAAATAGAGAGGGAGGATAGAGAGAGAGAGGGTGAATAAAACAGCAAGGGTGAAGTGGGGGAGAGGAAAACAAGAGGCAAATGGAAAATAATGTAATGCGGGAGATAGGGATTGTGATGGGTACTTGGTATGTAGACTTTTGCGCAGACTCCCCAGCAACGGCGCCAGAAATTCTTCTTGCTACCTCTTAAGCACTGTGTTGGATTTCCTCGAAGAGGAGAGGATGATGTAGCAAAGTAGCGTAAGTATTTCCCTCAGTTTTTGAGAACCAAGGTATCAATCCAGTAGGAGGCTACGTGCGAGTCCCTTGTACCTACACAAAAACAATAGCTCAACGCAACCAATGCGCTTAGGGGTTGTTAATCCCTTCACGGTCACTTACGAAAGTGAGATCTGATAGAGATGATAAATAATATTTTTGGTATTTTTGGAATAGAGATGCAAAGTAAAAAGTAAAAGGAAAGTAGAAGCAAAGCAATAATAAAGTGATGGAGATTGATATGATGAGAAAGAGACCCAGGGACATAGGTTTCACTAGTGGCTTCTCTCAAGAGCATAAGTATTCTACGGTGGGTGAACAAATTACTGTTGAGCAATTGATAGAATTGAGCATAGTTATGAGAATATCTAGGTATGATCATGTATATAGGCATCACGTCCGAGACAAGTAGACCGACTCCTGCCTGCATCTACTACTATTACTCCACTCATCGACCACTATCCAGCATGCATCTAGAGTATTAAGTTAAAAACAGAGTAACACCTTAAGCAAGATGATATGATGTAGAGGGATAGTTTCATGCAATATGATAAAAAAACCATCTTGTTATCCTCGATGGCAACAATACAATATGTGCCTTGCTGCCCCTTCTGTCACTGGGAAAGGACACCACAAGATCGAACCCAAAGCTAAGCACTTCTCCCATGGCAAGAACAACCAATCTAGTAGGCCAAACCAAACTGATAATTCGAAGAGACTTACAAAGATAACCAATCATACATAAAAGAATTCAGAGAAGATTCAAATATTATTCATAGATAGACTGGATCATAAACCCACAATTCATCAGTCTCAACAAACACACCGCAAAAAGAAGATTACATCGAATAGATCTCCACAGGAGAGGGGAAGAACATTGTATTGAGATCCAAAAAGAGAGAAGAAGCCATCTAGCTACTAACTATGGACCTGTAGGTCTAAAGTAAACTACTCACACTTCATCGGAGGGGCTTGGATGATAATGTAGAAGCCCTCCGTGATCGATGCCCCCTCTGGTGGAGCTCCGGAACAGGCCCCAAGATTGGATCTCGTGGATACAAAAAGTTGCGACAGTGGAATTAGGTTTTTGGCTCCGTCCTAGATCGTTTGGGGGTACGTAGGTATATATATAGGAGGAAGAAGTACGTCGGTGGAGCTTCAAGGGACCCACAAGGCAGGGGGCGCACCCTCCACCCTCGTGACCGCCTCGTGGCTTTCTTGACGGAGGGTCCAAGTCTCATGGATCTTATCTGATGAGAAAATCATGTTTCCGAAGGTTTCATTCCGTTTGGACTCCGTTTGATATTCTGTTTCTCCGAAACACTGAAATAGGCAAAAAACAGCAATTCTGGGCTGGGCCTCCAGTTAATAGGTTAGTCCCAAAAATAATATAAAAGTGGAAAATAAAGCCCAATATAGTCCAAAACAGTAGATAATATAGCATGGAGCAATCAAAAATTATAGATACGTTGGAGACATATCATAGACCACCACGGCGCCATCATGGAGACCATGGCCACCACCGAGACCCCCGGACCCGTCAAGACGTGCACATGGAGACCCAAGTCAGGAAACTACCGATGGCCCTCCAAGTTCAACAACCATCGACATCGGAGTACCACTACTTCAACCTGTGTACAACTATGCGGATTCACTAAGTACCCCTTCGGATTCGTCAAGTTCGACTACACCGCCAAGACCGTCCAGGATTCGCCAAGTACAACGCCGTCGGTGCCCCTCCAAGTTTGATGTTGGAACGTGCACGACTACGGGATTATCCAAGTACCACAATGCCCCCCCGAAGAGTTTGGGTTCGACAAGTCCGATGTCGCACTTGTACAACTACACTGTCGAGACCGAGACCGACGAGACCGACCTTGTAACTACCGGTGACTCGAACATCCACGAACCGTGTACAACTACCGTCGAGGGCCGATAGTACCACTACTTCCTCTACTTCCCTCGACGAACCCGAACCATCCCGATTACACGCTTCGAAGGTATAACCGCCGAGACGATGACCCGCGAAACGAATGCATGTTGTGTGATGTATGAGTTGCACCCTATGTTTGCACCGTGTCCAAGTTATCACCTGCTCGGTCTTCCTCGTTTGCCGCTAACCCGTGGGAACCCGGTTACCGGGATCACCCCACCATCTTACATGACGCGCTCCCGTCACACCCATTTCCTTTTGCACCGGTGTCCCCGTGAGCTACCGGATCATCGGAATGTTGCCGTGGCATCATTTCCGTTTCGCCGCCATGGCACCATTCGTATTATCGTTGCCGTGGCACCCTTTTCGTTTCCTCCACGATGACAAATGCTTCATAACATGCTCTTATCAACATTTTCATTAACTTGCATAAAACTTGCACATGTCTTCCGCATCATGATAATAACATTTAAAATGTTTAAAATTGTTGTTTGCCTTAAATTTCTAAATGCATATGGGGTTTTACCGGAATTGTTGTTTGGCGTTCCGGCCTCATTTAAACTTGCCTAAATAGATAATTTCTTTATGCTTCTCCTCTTGCCATGTTTAATAACATTTAACCTTGTTGGGTACATAAACAGAAGAGAACTAAATAAGTCACGTGGTGTTTCGTCAATATGCAACTTGTTGCATATTGAGCTGCACTTAATTTGTAGTGTTGTTTGTTGCACTTTGCCATGCCATGCATATTTAAAACCGGACATGCATCATACTTGGTTGTGCACCATGCCATGTTTATGTGAGGGTTGTTCACCATGTTGCTTGCTCCTTTCCGGTGTTGCTTCTTCTTGTTAGTTCCGCTAACGTCGTGTGTGTGAGGATCCGTTCGACTATGTCCGTTTGTCTTCTTCATGGACTCGTTCTTCTTCCTTGCGGGATCTCAGGCAAGATGACCATACCCTCGAAATCACTTCTATCTTTGCTTGCTAGTTGCTCGCTCTATTGCTATGCTGTGATACCTATTACTTGCTATAACATGCCTCCCATATTGCCATGTCAAGCCGCTAACCCACCTTTCCTAGCAAACCGTTGTTTGGCTATGTTACCGCTTTGCTTAGCCCGTCTTATAGCGTTGCTAGTTGCAGGTGAAGATGAAGTTTGTTCCATGTTGGAACATGGATATGTTGGGATATCATTATTATATCTTATTTACTTTAATGCATCTATATACTTGGTAATGGGTGGAAGACTCGGCCTTATGCCTATTGTTTTGTTCCACTCTTGCCGCCCTAGTTTCCGTCATACCGGTGTTATGTTCCTTGATTTTGCGTTCCTTACGCTGTTGGGTGTGATGGGAACCCCTTGATAGTTTGCTTTGAATAAAAATCCTCCAGCAAGGTTCAACCTTGGTTTTACCATTTTCCTCACCACCACCTATTTTTCCTTTGGGAGTCGCTCTCCCGAGGGTCATATTTATTTTAACCCCCCGGGCCAGTGCTTGTCTAAGTGTTGGTCCGAACCGGGCAACTTGCGGGGCCACCTCGGGACAACTCGAGGGCTGGTTTTACTCGTAGTTTGACCTATCCGGTGTTTCCCTAAGAACGAGATATGTGCAGCTCCTATCGGGATTGTCAGCACATCGGGCGGCTTTGCTGGTCTTGTTTTACCATTGTCAAAATGTCTTGTAACCAGGATTCCGAGTCTGATCGGGTCTTCCTAGGAGAAGGAATATCCTTCATTGACCGTGAGAGCTTGTGATGGGATAAGTTGGGACACCCCTGCAGGGTTTTGAACTTTCAAAAGCCGAGCCCGCAGTTATGGGCAGATGGGAATTTGTTAATGCCCGGTTGTAGAGAACTTGACACTTAACTTAATTAAAATGCATCAACCACGTGTGTAGCCCTGATGGTCTCTTTCCGACGGAGTCCGAGAAGTGAACACGGTTCTTGTGTTATTCTTGGACGTAAGTAGCTTCAGGATCACTTCTTGATCACTTCTAGTCCACGACCGTGTTTTGCTTCTCTTGTCGCTCTCATTTGCGTATGTTAGCCACCATATATGCTAGTGCTTGCTGCAGCACCACCTCATAACCCTTTCCTACCCATAAGCTTAAATAGTCTTGATCTCGCGGGTGTGAGATTGCTGAGTCCTCGTGGCTCACAGATACTTCCAAACAGTTGCAGGTGCCGATGATACCAGTGCAGATGACGCAACCGAGCTCAAGTGGGAGCTCGATGAAAATCGTGTTCATTGTGTTGTTTCCTTTCATGTTGATCAGTAGTGGAGCCCAGTTGGGACGATCGGGGATCTAGCATTTGGGGTTGTCTTCTTTTATTTTGGTTCCGTAGTCGGACCTTGATTGTATTCTGGTTGATGTATGTTTAACTCGTTATTTGTGTGAAGTGGCGATTGTAAGCCAACTCCTTATCCCTTTCTTATTCAGTACATGGGATTGTGTGAAGATTACCCCTCTTGCGACAAACCTACCATGCGGCTATGCCTCTAGGTCATGCCCCGACACGTGGGAGATATAGCCACATCGTGGGTGTTACAAGTTGGTAATTAGAGCCTTCCCCGACTTAGGAGCCCCCTGCTTGATCGAATCGCTAACGTTGTTGAGTCTAGAAAATGTTTTGAGTCTTATAGGATTATATATATCGGAGAGTAGGATTCTCTTTACTCCTCAGTCCCTGACGTAGAGTTTTGACTCTTCTCTCCTCAAATTTCATGATTTTTTTAGGATCACGCGGGTATCTTTGAATCGTTCTGATAGTCTTGTGACTAGAACATTGTTCTTGGTGCCTCCTGACATTTAAGGGTTGTGGCAGTGTCCCGGGGAGTTCAGCTCTGAGGTGTTGTCGTCACAATTTTATCGTTGCAATTCTGGAATACCTGAGTTCACCGACATCGAAAATCTCTTTTATGCAGTTGTTGGTGAGATAACCTCGACGCCACCCAGTACTGGGGCGGGAGTTCGGGAGTATTGCCATAACTCATATAACGGATGCTTTTCGAAGGTTGAGGTAAATGATTTCCGAAGGATTCTTGGTTATTTGTTGAAGGATGGATTCAACTGGATGTAGGATTTGCTAGTTTTGGGTGAGATATTATGCTTCCCCTGTATCCCCAACACCTGATTGCATAACCATAAAGTTTCGGGAGTTTATAAGTGGGAATTCAAGTAGCTCCTAGAATATCTTTCCAACAGACACATGATACAATATGGGATCTATCATATGCTTGTTTCCGGCTTATTTTGCAAGCCAATCCTTCGTTTTTGTTTTCAGTTGTGGTATTCGAGTTGCTTCGAAGCCAAATGTTGATTCCATACCTTTCCTAAGCGGTGCTCCCGTATTCCTATGTGAATACTAATCCTTCTTGATCATCGAGTTTGTCATCTCAATTTCTTCTCAACCAACGTGCTCCTATTCAAGTGGATCCGATCATTTCAACATTCGCAAGATCAATTTTCAGTTCTTTGCAACGGTGTTTGCTTCATCCGTCCCAAGTTGTCTTTGTTTTCCCGCCCTCCCCCCCCTTTTTCCTTCAAGGAATCAGATGTCTTAATCAAGTATCGATCTTATTTATGTGAAGTCTCTCCATTCTTTTCCATCAATATTCTTATCCGGTGATTCTCATAAAGATGCTCTACGAGTTATCATTCTTCGTTCTCTTTTCTTCTCTAGTGGATCCAAATTCAAGCTTTGTTGATCACATCCTTTTCCTCGTTCCAAATGTTTTCTCATGCCGGTGCAGCTCTTAATCATTCACCGCTTTCTATTCAATTGTTCCGGAGTGCTGAAGATATCTCGAAGATTCGTGTTTCCACTCTGCATTCGTTCAATTTCTTTCGAGGAAGTTATCTCATTCAAGCGATTTAAATCTTACCGGTGCAATCTCTCTTTCAAGTAATCGTTCTATGGTGTTTCTCTTGAGTGGGCCCTAACCCACATGTCTTTTCCCAGGATCTTACCTGACTCTTCTAATGTTTCCGGAGTTACTCTCAAATTCTTTTCCAAGTTTGACGTAAGAATGAGTTATCATCAGTCAAATGCATTTCTCCAAGATCTTTCAAATTCTTTTCATCGTTGGTTCAACCTTTCTATTTTTCATTTTGGAGTGCCTCAAAATTCATGGTGGTGTTTCTCATTGTCATTCTCGGATTTGTGAAGACCGAAGAAGAGTTTCTCTTAAATCTTGCTCCATTCTCTGCCATCCTCTCATAATTATTTCTGATTTTGAGAATTCTCTTCACCCATCCGGAGCAATTCAGGAGTCTTTTTAGTTTGATTCTCCGGAGCCCATCATCTCATAATTATTCATTCCAGTTTTCAGCTCTCGTTCTCCAAATCTTACCGGTGCATCATTATAATGTTCTGTAATCAGTTCGTGATCTATTCGTTCTCATGTATCAAATTCCCTCAAGTACTTTCGTTCATTTTCTAATTCTTCCCGGTGTTTCTTTATGTTTTCTTCGTTCATTTTCAATTCTTATGGTGGTTCATTCAAGATTCCTCTTATCTTGGTATCATATTGATTCATTCGTTGTTTCCAAGTCCTATTGATGGTTCGTTGAAGTCTTTTCTCAAGTTGGCGCTATATCTCTCTTAATCCTTTCTACGAGAATAAGTAGTATGTCAAATCCATTGCTCGTCATCAATTTAATTGGTGAAGGATATGCATAACATAATTCCTATTACTGTTTCATCCAAGTGATCTAATTTCTTCTTTCCGGAGTGGTTCATCATATCACATTCTCGGTTCGAGATGCCTTATCTTTTCTTCCGGAGTTCTAAGTTTCCACTTTATCTTGTCGCAAAGCTTCATCTAATCATTGCAAGGCTTCAACCTTATTCTTTTTGATCATTCTTTTATTACTGGGGTTCTTCATGTAGGATCAACTTGGTGGTTCATCAAGGTTTCCTTTCATTCTTCTATTGTTCTTCAAGATTTCTCTTGAAGTTTTGATCCGCCAAGCTATGCTCTAAAATAAACATGGTGCTCGACACGTGTCTTGTTTTGAGGAGTTCAAGCATTCTTCATCTTGCATTTGAAGTGCAATTCTTCCTACCTTATCTTTTGAGGTGGTGTTATGTCATTCTTGATAATTTCCCTTTCATGTTCCATGATTCACAAGTTCTCAAGAGTGGCATATCTAAATCCATCATTGTCTCTTCGCTCAAGACATCTTTTCAATCCATCAATCTCTTCATTGGAATTATCTTGGGTCATATTTCACCTAAAGCCTTCCCTAAGGATTGTTGTTATCTATGGTGCTCATAAATGACCCAAGTTCTTCATTTATCCTCCGGGTGAAATAAGCTTCTCGTCTCCTTGTTCATATCAATCCAATCTATTGTTTCCGTTAATGGTAGAATTTCACGTCATAGTTTTGAGAAGTTTTCCATAAGCCCACTACAAGCTTACTCTTTTCGTTGTTGGTTTTCCAACAACTCCGTTCGACCCTTCTCCTAAAGATGTTTTTTGTCAAGCTCATTTGAGGTAGAAGATGTTGTTTTCTCCTCCGTTCTTTTGATTCCATTCTTACATTTGTTCCGGAGGCAGTGTGTTGTCGATTTCATCAAGTATCATCCAATCTTCCCAAGTTCATGTTGTATTCTTTCCATTTACAGTCGGAGTGCTGCCCAATTTATATCACTCTCTTTTCCCTCTCTATATTGTTTTAACCGGAGTGTTGTCGTAATTGATCCTTATCGTTCCTTGTGCACCTCGTTTCTACCGAAGTGCTTGCATGTACATCTTGTGCATTGCAACCCTTTTATTATTTATTTCAACCTACAAGGTTCCAGTAATGTTCCTTGTTCCTCTTTTTTTCTAATGGAGTGTTTTATACATCGTTCATCTCCGTTGTATTCTTTCTTTCAATTGTTTAACCTCACAAGGTTCGTGGTTTCACTCGTTTGTCCAAGAAGCAACTTAGTGTACCTCTCCTCTTCGTTTTCCGTTTCTCTCCGGTGCCATTCTAGATCTCAGGAAGAGATCCTCTCGTAGTGGTGGAGTGTTGTGATGCCCCAAGACCGGAATTTCAGATGCCTTCCATGTTTTCCGGGTTTCATCGTGTGTTTTGTTTTGCTTGTTGCATTCCTCTTTGCATATTTTGCATTGCATCATGTCATCATGCCATTTAATTTTGTAAAACTCTACTAAATAAACCGTATGGATTTTTGGTGCATTTAAATCGAGGGATATTCACAATGGTGATTTCTCTTTAGAACTTACACTCCCAATATTATCAGGGAGCTATAATAAATATTCCATTAACTGGAGATCACCCATAACACATTAGCATTATTCTTCAACTCTTCTTTTATCCGACTCAATTTTCTATCCTTCCTTTTCGACCTTTTAGTAAATTTGAGTTGCAAATTTTACTTCTCCATAAATGTTCCAAATCTGCCCATAAATCACGTTTGGTGTGTAGGGTCACCCCCTATAATCTCAACCCATTTGGAGTCCATTCAAATGGGTTTCAAAATTCAAACTTGTCTGGGCTAAATCCAACAGGTGTCGATTTTACTTCCTCTAAAATCCTCAATCTATTTTTTTCAAATTCCTCGCATTGTTGTGAGTCTGGGAAAATAATCCCCATGTCCAACTTCTTTCCCTAACCCTCTCTTTCTTATCTTCTCTTTAATTCTTTTCTGTTAAAGAAAGTATGAGAGAGAGAGAGGAGAGAGACAGCCCAGCCGGCCTCTTGCAACCCAGGCCAGCCCATCCATTCCCCTAGCCCATCTAAACCTAAACCCTAGCCCGCACCTTGCTCTACTCCTAGCGCCGCCACCAGAGAGCCCCATTCGAACCCCCATCTCCTCGATCCCCCTCTCTCTCTCTCACTCACATTCTCTCTCGCACACACGCAGGAGCCCCCGTGCTCGATCCCGATCCCATAGCGCCGCTCCTTCCATCCATGCCCGCGCCCCATCTCCCTCTGGCAGCCGTGACCAGCACCGGCCCTGCCGCCAAGCGATGCCCGGCTCCCGCTTGGCCGCCTTTGCCGTCTCGCCGCTCGAGCTCGAGGGCCACGTCTCCCTGTCTCGCGTTGTCCCCATCGCCTTGGTCCAAGCCGCCGCCATGGAGCTTCTCCGTCACCGGCGCCCTTCTCCAGCGCCCCAAGTCTCATCGGCGCCTGCTCCTGCATTGAGTAGGGGAGCAAGGAGGACGAAGCCTGCTGCTCCGCCCCGCGACCCTGCTGCCTCCTCCTCCAGCCACGCCTCTGCTACGTGCGAGCAGAGGACGAGGCGCTCGCTCGCCCCCGCCATGGTTGCTCGCCTCTGGACCCACCTCCTCGCCATCTCCTCTGCGCCCATGGGCCTCGACACCCTTGTTGCTGCTGCTAGACCACCACGGCGCCATCATGGAGACCATGGCCACCACCGAGACCCCTGAACCCGTCAAGACGTGCACACGGAGACCCAAGTCAGGAAACTACCGATGGCCCTCCAAGTTCAACAACCGTCGACATCGGAGTACCACTACTTCAACGTGTGTACAACTATGCAGATTCGCTGAGTACCCCTTCGGATTCGTTAAGTCCGAATACACCGCCAAGACCGTCCAGGATTCGCCAAGTACAACGCCATCGGTGCCCCTCCAAGTTTGATGTTGGAACATGCACGACTACAGGATTCGCCAAGTACCACGACGCCCCCCGAAGAGTTCGGGTTTGACAAGTCCGATGTCACGCTTGTACAACTACGCTCCCGAGACCGAGACCGGCGAGACCGACCTTGTAACACTATGCCAAGTACCTCTACCGGTGACTCGAACATCCATGAACCATGTACAACTACCGTTGAGGGCCGATAGTACCACTACTTCCTCTACTTCCCTCGACGAACCCGAACCATCCCGATTACACGCTTCGAAGGTATAACCGCCGAGACGATGACCCGCAGAACGAATGCATGTTGTGTGATGTATGAGTTGCACCCTATGTTTGCACCGTGTCCAAATTCTCACCTACTCGGTCCTCCTCGTTTGCCGCTAACCCGTGGGAACCCGGTTACCGGGATCACCCCACCATCTTACATGACACGCTCCAGTCACACCTATTTCCTTTTGCACCGGTATCCCCGTGAGCTAGCGGATCATCGGAATGTTGCCGTGGCATCATTTCCGTTTCGCCGCCGTGGCACCATTCCCGTTATCGTTGCCGTGGCACCCCTTTCGTTTCCGCCACGATGACAAATGCTTCATAACTTGCTCTTATCAACATTTTCATAAACTTGCATAAAACTTGCACATGTCATCCGCATCATGATAATAACATTTAAAATGTTTAAAATTGTTGTTTGCCTTAAATTGCTAAATGCATATGGGGTTTTCCCGGAATTTCTGTTTGGCGTTCCGGCCTTATTTAAACTTTCCTAAATAGATAATTTCTTTATGCTTCTCCTCTTGCCATGTTTAATAACATTTAACCTTGTTGGGTACATAAACAGGAGAGAACTAAATAAGTCACATGGTGTTTCGTCAATATGCAACTCGTTGCATATTGAGCTCCACTTAATTTGTAGTGTTGTTTGTTGCACTTTGCCATGCCATGCATATTTAAAACCGGACATGCATCATACTTGGGTGTGCATCATGCCATGTTTATGTGAGGGTTGTTCACCATGTTGTTTGCTCCTTTCCGGTGTTGCTTCTTCTTGTTAGTTCCGGTAACGTCGCGTGTGTGAGGATCCGTTCGACTACGTTTGTTTGTCTTCTTCATGGAATTATCTTCTTCCTTGCGGGATCTCAGGCAAGATGACCATACCCTCAAAATCACTTCTATCTTTTCTTGCTAGTTGCTTGCTCTATTGCTGTGCTGCGATACCTACAACTTGCTATAACATTCCTCCAATATTGCCATGTCAAGCCTCTTACCCACCTTTCCTAGCAAACCGTTGTTTGGCTATGTTACCACTTTGCTCAGCCCCTCTTATAGCGTTGCTAGTTGCAGGTGAAGATGAAGTTTGTTCCATGTTGAACATGGATATGTTGGGATATCATTATTATATCTTATTTACTTTAATGCATCTATATACTTGGTAAAGGGTGGAAGGCTCGGCCTTATGCCTGGTGTTTTATTCCACTCTTGCCGCCCGAGTTTCCGTCATACCGGTGTCATGTTCCTTGATTTTGCGTTCCTTACGCAGTTGGGTGTTATGGGAACCCCTTGACAGTTCACTTTGAATAAAACTCCTTTAGCAAGGCCCAACCTTGTTTTTACCATTTGCCTCACCACCACCTATTTTCCCCTTGGGAGTCGCTCTCTCGAGGGTCATCTTTATTTTAACCCCCCGGGCCAGTGCTTGTCTAAGTGTTGGTCCGAACCGGGCAACCTGCGGGGCCACCTCGGGGCAACTCGAGGGCTGGTTTTACTCGTAGCTTGACCTATCCGGTGTTGCCCTGAAAACGAAATACGTGCAGCTCCTATCGGGATTGTTGGCACATCGGGCAGCTTTGCTGGTCTTGTTTTAGCATTGTCGAAATGTCTTGTAACCGGGATTCCGAGTCTGATCGGGTCTTCCTGGGAGAAGGAATATCCTTCGTTGACCGTGAGAGCTTGTGATGGGCTAAGTTGGGACACCCCTGCAGGGTTTTGAACTTTTGAAAGCCGTGCCCGCGGTTATGGGCAGATGGGAATTTGTTAATGTCCGGTTGTAGAGAACTTGACACTTAACTTAATTAAAATGCATCAACTGCGTGTGTAGCCGTGATGGTCTCTTTCCAGCGGAGTCCGGGAAGTGAACACGGTTCTTGTGTTATGCTTGGACGTAAGTAGCTTCAAGATCACTTCTTGATCACTTCTAGTTCATGACCGTGTTTTGCTTCTCTTCTCGCTCTTATTTGCGTATGTTAGCCAACATATATGCTAGTGCTTGCTGCAGCTCCACCTCATAACCCTTTCCTACCCATAAGCTTAAATAGTCTTGATCTCGCGGGTGTGAGATTGCTGAGTCCTCGTAGCTCACAGATACTTCCAAACAGTTGCAGGTGCCGATGATACCAGTGCAGATGATGCAACCGAGCTCAAGTGGGAGCCCGATGAAGATCGTGTTCGTTGTGTTGTTTCGTTTCATGTTGATCAGTAGTGGAGCCCAGGTGGGACGATCGGGGATCTAGCATTTGGGGTTGCCTTCTTTTATTTTGGTTCCGTAGTCGGACCTTGATTGTATTCTGGTTGATGTATGTTTAACTTGTTATTTGTGTGAAGTGGCGATTGTAAGCCAACTCTTTATCCCTTTCTTATTCGGTACATGGGATTGTGTGAAGATTACCCCTCTTGTGACAAACCTACCATGCGGCTATGCCTCTAAGTCGTGCCCCGACACGTGGGAGATATAGGCGCATCGTGGGTGTTACATTATGGTGGCTTCAAAGTCCTGGAATCATCACTTGTAACTTCATTCTGGTTCCCCTTGCGCATGCCATCATCTCCATGCTTGAACTTGCTCCAAGGTTCATCTTTCTTGTCCAAGCTAGGCCCTTCATTCGTAAGCAAAAAAAATGTATCCAATTTAGGCAACATCATATTCTCATGAACATTAGAATTGTTACCAAGAAACGAAAGTACCTGATAATTCAATTGGCGTGCGTGAGCTCTAGTAATTGGTCTAGTATGTATAGCAGCAGGGGCTGTGGGTGTAACAAAGGTATTGATGTCCTCATCATCCTCCCCTTCTTGCAATGTAGCCGTCCTCAACGAAAGCTCATCTTCCTCACCCAAATAAGGCTTCAAATCTGCAATGTTAAAAGTGGGACTAACCTCAAAATCTGCAGATAGCTCAAGTTTATATGCATTATCAGTTATTTTCTCTAACACCTTAAAAGGACCATCAGCACGTGGCATTAGCTTTGATTTGTGCAAATTAGGAAATATATCCTTATGCAAATGTAACCAAACAAGATCTCTAGGCGCAAACACAACATGTTTTCTACCCTTATCTCCAGCAAGTTTATATTTAGCATTCATATGCTCAATGTTTTCCTTAGTTAACTCATGCATTTTTAAAATCAATTCGGCATGTTCTTTAGCATCAAAATTAACCTTCTCCTAAGATGGAAGAGGCAACAAATCAATAGGTGCACGAGGTAGGAAACCATACACAATTTCAAAAGGGCACATCTTAGTAGTATAATGCAATGAACGATTACAAGCAAATTCAATATGAGTCAAGCATTCTTCCCACATTTTCTTATTATTCTTCAAAACAGCCCAAAGTATAGTAGACAATGCCCTATTGACAACTTCAGTTTGTCCCAGTTTGGGGGTGACAAGTAGTACTAAAAGCCAGTTTAGTTCCCAACTTAGGCCATAAACATCTCCAAAAGTGGCTAAGAAATTTAATATCACGATATGAAACAATAGTATTTGGCACACCATGCAAGAGAATAATTTCACGAAAGAACAAATCAGCAACATTAACAGCATCATCGCTTTTATGACATGGTATAAAGTGTGCCATTTTCAAAAACCTATCCACGACAACAAATATGCTATCCCTCCCCTTCTTTGTTCGAGGTAAACCTAAAACAAAGTCCATAGATATATCCTCCCAAGGAATACTAGGTACATGCAAAGGCATATATAAACCATAAGGATTGAGTCGTGACTTAGCTTTTTGACATGTAGTGAAGCGAGCAACAAAACGCTCAACATCCCGTCTCATCTTTGGCCAAAAGAAATGTGCAGCAAGTATGTCCTCCGTCTTCTTCACGCCAAATGTCCCATTAATCCTCCTCCATGCGCCTCCTGCAACAACAAAAGACGAACGGAGCTAGCTGGAATGCATAGCTTGTTAGCACGAAACACAAATCCATCGTTAAGAACGAACTTGTTCCAAGTTCTCCCTTCCTTACAATTCTGCAATACATCTTTAAATTCAGCATCATGCACATATTGATCTTTGATGGTCTCCAAACCAAATATTTTAAAGTCAAGTTGTGAAAGCATAGTATAACGACGAGACAATGCATTAGCAATAACATTTTCTTTACCCTTCTTGTGTTTAATGACATAAGGGAAAGTCTCAATGAATTGAACCCATTTAGCATGTCTACGGTTTAGTTTTGCTTGACTTTTAATGTCTTTCAAAGATTCATGAACAGAATATATAACAAATTCCTCGGGCCATAAAAAATGTTGCCATGTTTCTAAGGTCCGAACAAGATTATATAATTCTTTATCATAAGTAGAATAGTTCAAACTAGGCCCACTCTATTTTTCAGAAAAGTATGCAACAAGTTTGCCGTATTGTAATAACACACCTCCTAATCCAATTCCACTAACATCACATTCAAGCTCAAAAGTCTTATTAAAAATCAAGAAATTGGAGTAAAGGAGCATGTGTCAACTTATCTTTCAATACCGTGAAGACTTCTTCCTGTGCGGTACCCCAAACAAAAGGCACATCCTTTTTTGTAAGCTCATTGAGACGTGCATCAATGGTGCTGAAATCTCACAAAATGCCTATAGAATCCAGCGAGGCCAAGAAAACTCCTCACTTGTTTGACCGTTTTGGTTGCGGCCAACTCTCAATAGCTTCAATCTTGGCTTTATCAACTTCAATTCCCTGTGAAGTAACAACATAGCCAAGAAAAGATACTCGGTCGGTGCAAAAGGTGCACTTTCCAAGGTTACCAAACAAACGTGCATCACGTAGAGCAATAAAAACAGCACGCAAATGTTCCAAATGTTCCTCCAAAGATTTGCTATAAAATCAATATGTCCATCAAAGTAAACTACCACAAAATCGTCCAATGAAAAGCACGTAAACTCGTTCATTAACCTCATGAAAGTACTAGGTGCATAGTTACCCAAAAGGCATGACTAACCACTCATATAATCCAAACTTAGTTTTAAATGCTGTTTCCATTCATCTCCAATTTCATACGAATTTGATGGTAACCACTACGCAAATCAACTTTGGAGAATATTGTTAGAGCCCACTCAATTCATCAAGCATATATCTAGCCTAGGAATAGGATGACGATAACGAATAGTAATATTATTAATGCCTCTACAATCAACGCACATACGCGACGTACCATCCTTTTTCGGCACTAAAATGATAGGAACAACACATGGACTAAGGGATTCGCGTATATAACCTTTGTCGAGCAGTTCTTGTACTTGACGCATAATCTCCTTCGTCTCCTCTGGATTGGTACGGTATGGTGCACGGTTGGGTAATGATGCACCGGGAATTAAGTCAATTTGATGCTCAATCCCTCGAATAGGTGGTAATCCCGGTAGCACGTCTTGTGGAAAGACGTCAGCAAACTCCTGCAAAATATTAGTGACATCGGGAGGCAAAGAGGAAGGCACGTCCTTGAATGAAAATAATGCCTCTTTGCTCACAGAAGCATAGCAAACAGATTTGCTAAAATCAAGATCATCAATATCAGATTTGGTGGCAAGTAAACATGCACTTTTTAATTTAATTTCGGAAGCAACACTAGATGGTTTATTATTAGGCTTCATTTGTTGCTCAAATTCTTTTGCCACAATATGATTTTCACTCTTTTTTTGCTCCTGTTTTGCTTTATTAGCTCTATTAATATCATCTTTCAAAATGGAATCAGGAGTCATAGGAAGCAAAGTAATATTTTTGTCCTTATGAACAAGAGTATATTGATTGTTTCTACCATGGTGTACATAATTTTTATCAAATTGCCATGGTCTACCAAGTAATAAGGAACATGCTTGCATAGGTACCACATCACAATCAACATAATCAACATATGTAGAGATACTAAAATGCACACGAATAGTACATGTTACCTTAACCTTGTCGCTGTTGTTGAACCATTGGATGTAGTAAGGATGTGGATGTGGTCTTATGGTGAGAGATAGCTTCTCCACCATATCCATGCTAGCCAAGTTGTTGCAGCTCCCTCCATCTATGATGACGCGAACGGAACGTTCCTTCATAACTCCCTTTGTATGGAACAAATTATGCCTCTGATTTTGCTTAGCTTGTGTAACCTGCACACTCAAAACACGTTGAGCAGCTAAACATTCATACCTGTCAGCATCTTCAGCAGCCATGTATTGCGTCTCATGATCATAATCATCTCCACCGTGTCTGCATGTGTAATAAGAGCCAAAGGCTCCTCATTATAGTCACTAGCGGACTCAGACCCACCATCCTCAGTAACAATCATCACACACTGAGATTTGCATTCTCTCGCAAAATGTCCTCTTCCCTTACAACGACGACAAATAATATCACTTGTGTGCCCTGTTGATGCCATGGAAGAAGAGCTCTGCGCAGACCCGGCAGGTGTGCTCTTGGCAGATAGTGGTAGTTGTGCCTGCTTTCTTGTATCACGGCTTGAGGTGGCACCTGATGGAGGTGCTGGTGCGGAAGTAGAGGAGCATGGGGTGTCCATGATGAAGATCGACCTGTAGAAAAGTTAGTTCGCGCCAATGCATGTCGATCCCGCACTTCACGTTCAGCTTTACAAGTAAGATGGAATAAATGAGTGATATTAGTATACTCCTTATACTCTAGAATGGTCTGAATCTCTCTACTTAATCCACCCATAAAACGTGTAAGCATAGCTTCATTCTCCTCAACAATACCACATCTAATCATGCCAGTTTGTAATTCCTGATAATATTCTTCTACAGAATTTTTTCCTTGTCTTAAGCGCTACAATTTTTCAAGTAATTCATGTTAATAATAAGGTGGAACCCAACATGTACGCATAGCAGCCCAAGTAGCTAGAATGGGAAATAATCTACAATGTTCAGACCACCAAACACATGCAAAAGTAGTGAAAGCACAAACAGCAGCAGGAACACATCTCTCCTCAGGATATTGTAAACATGTAAAACATTGTTCAGTTTCTAACTCCCAAGTAAGATATATATCAGGAACGTATCCCCCCTCAAATGGTGGAATATTCAATTTCAGTTTAGGAAGATGGTCATGATCTCGTACCTCAGGTGGTGGTGCAGCCCTACCGTTGCGATGATATGCATGAGGACGACCTGGTGGTGGTGGTGCTGGTGGTTGCATGTAGTTCTGATTTTGATCAACCTCATCCTCGTAATGGTCCTCCACCTCTGCAGTAGCAGCAGGAGCTACAAAAGCACCAACAGTAGGTACAACAGCACCAGAAGTTTGACCAGGCTCAATGGGAATGCGTTGTGCTCGTCCCACTTGATTTGGAAGACGATGTTGTTGTTGTTGTAGAGGTGCGACAGGTGTAGCGGGCGCCGGAAGACATGCGAGCAATTTATTAAACTTGTTATCGAGCTTTGTTTCGAACGCTGTCTCAATGCCATCTATCTTCTCCATGTACTCTTCAAATCTATTTAGCACATCTTCCACCTGTCCACTCATCATTTGCTGAAACTTATCATGCAACTCCTTATTCGTCATGTTCTCCCAGTCAGTCTCATCGACTTGTGATCCTGCCATGGTTAGCAGCAATAGAAACACAAAAGAATATGATCCTACAGACTACTAGAAAATGGTGGAGGTGGGTGTCACAAATTCGTCAAGCAAATCTCAAATTCTTTCCAGTTCTTACAAGCAACAGGCGGTGATCGGCAACCGTTGTAGTCAAAACTCTCAAATCTTGGATAGAGCAATTACTAGGGAGAGTCAAACGCACGACATAGATGTATGTGGAGCGGGGAAGGCTTATAATGTGGTAGCAAAAGGGGTCAGCAATAATTAATTCAGATATGCAAAGTTGAATAAACGCTCAACGACGGTACTGTGCTGGTCCTAGGCTAGACCGTACTAGAGACGCTAGCCTAGAACACTAACAAAATCACGGCGCTGCACGTAAACAAGGGAGGAGCACACTCTGAATTTTTTTATTTTTTTCACTTTTTTTCCTCTTTTTTTTGCTCCGCAACAAATTTTTTTCGAAAAAGTCTACAAATGTCCTAAAAACTGCCTAGCCAGAATTTTCTAGATTTAGTTTTTTTATTTGGAACTATTTTTCTTCTACGGATGGCTCGAAAGTTGGGGAGTCCTACTCTGTCATGACTTGGAGTATCGCGTGATCTGGAAATCAAAAACAAAGCAACAATTATTGGACTCGGATTAGGACTGGTGGCGGAGATGAATCTGGTGGAATTTTGGATTGGTGGCGGAGATGAATCTGGTGGAACTCAGACTAGTGGTGGATATATGTTGCAGGTGGACTCAGACTGGCGTGATGGCGACTGATATTTGGTGGCATATATGGACTCGGATTGGCGATGAATATGTGGTGGCGGTATATGGCAGCGGCGATGAAGTTGGTGCGGTGGTGGTATGTGC
This sequence comes from Triticum urartu, assembly GCF_003073215.2. NCBI lineage: Eukaryota > Viridiplantae > Streptophyta > Magnoliopsida > Poales > Poaceae > Triticum > Triticum urartu. Next base: position 318,694,156 of record NC_053028.1, read on the forward strand.
CAGCAGTGATGATGATGATGCGGTGGTGATATATGGCAGCGGCGACGTGACAACCTATGAACAGAACTCGAAACTCTAAAGGACTAGAAGCTAAGACCAGCAACTTGACACGACGATGCAACCGCAAATTCTACAAAGCAAATACAGAAAAGATTATGCAAAGGCTCAGATTGGTTCGGATAGGATGAACTAACCCTATTTTTTGGCTTTTTCGTGGACTATAGGTATGAAGAACAGACTCGGTCTAAACTACGAAAAACTGTAAAATCTCACCGAGCAACCTGGAAATCTAATACCACTTGATAGAGGCGAAGGTGTCCCGATGTTTCGATGAGATGGTGGCTATCGTTTTCTGTGGGAGTCGACCTTGACGATCCGACTACAAACATGCGAGACGTCGCGCCTTAGCAATCACCAAACAAACTTCCGAGGGGTTATTGACCATGCTGGAGCACGATCAACCTGACCACGAGGGTCTGTTTCCTACGAGCAAACAAAGAACAAGCAAGAAACTGAGATTGCATTCTGGATATTGCGAATATACGATGAAACCTTTATTGATCAAGGTGGGGTTTTGTGACGCCTTGGTCTAGTCGCTGAACACAAACCAAGTACGCGAAGTTGCAGCTATGCCGAACTTTAGTTCTAAACAAAACCCAAAGTCTAAACGATGCCCTAACAGTTGTATATATGGAGGAGAGAGGGGGGAATTTCATGGCCCTTGGAGGAGGGGTCCGAAACCAACCCTAACTCTTGTTTCCCCACACATACGGACTCTAAAAACAGCCTATAATCAAGTATTTCGAACTTACATGGGCCTGGCCCAAAAATAAGGTGACGCAACACCTAGAATAGCCTCCGGACGAAATTTATGAAGTGGCATCTTGTATATTTTGTCCAAGGCTTCATGCACTCATTATGGAGGCTTCAAAGTCCTGGAACCATCACTTGTAACTCCGTTCTTGTTCCCCTTGCGCATGGCATTATCTCCATGCTTCAACTTCCTCCAAGGTTCATCTTTCTTGTCCAAGCTAGGCCCTTCATTTGTAAGCAAAACAAATGTATCCAATTTAGGCAGCAGCATATTCTCATGAACATTAGAATCGTTACCAAGAAACGAAAGTACCTGATAATTCAATTGGCATGCGCAAGCTCTAGTAATTGGTCCAGTATGTATAGCAGCAGGGGCTGTGGGTGTAACAATGGTATTGATGTCCTCATCAGGACTTCGGGGACTTGATAGAAATTGTACCACGGGGTCTGAAGGTCAACGCAGCGGATCTTGTCGGAATGTCACCAGAGTTGATGGGGGAAGCGGCCGGAGCTACGGGGTTCTCGCCGAAGTGGACTAGAGGAGGTCGCCTAAGGCGTGGTAGGTGGCGGCGCAAGGGTGCGGGCTCGCGCGGGCTTCAGCGGAGGCGTTGGCTGTTGGCGCGGGCTCCCCGTGGGTCGGGCGGGCCGCGTCGGCGGTGGGCAGCGGGGTGCCATGTGTCCTCACGTGATTGGATCGGGTGGCGCGGGGGACGTGTCTGGTGCCGGGCGAACGTGTCCGGCGCGGGGTGGAAGGGGAAGACTAGGGTTTCGTCCACAAATTTCGGGGTGAGATGCATATTTATAGGTAGAGGGAGCTAGGGGTGTCCAAATGAGGTGTGGTTTTCGCTCACATGATCTTAATCCAACGACGGAGAGCATGGAGAGCGTTTAGATGGGCTAGTGGGCTGTTTTCGAGGGGTGTTGGGCTGCAATGAAAGAGGGGCTTTTGCGGTAACCCGGTTAACAGTTGGGGCATCAAACGACCTCCAAATGGAACGAAATTTGACAGGCGTCCTACTGGTGATGTACCAAGGACACTCGACAAATCTCGACCCATTCCGAGAAAGTTTTTCTCCCGCTCAAGAAACGAGATTTGAGGGGTGTAACGGGTGCATGTGGGAGTGTCGGATTGCGAAACAGACAACGTGGAAAATGACCAGAAGCATGAGACGAACACGAATGCAAATGAGATGCACATGATGACATGAGATGAGATGCATGACATGAACAAAATGCAAAACAAAAACAAAAACCCAACCATGATGGAAATATCATATCACATAGCCGGAAATGCCAAGAGTTGGAGTTACAAATATGGAATGTTACATCTGGGGCGTTACAACACCACACCACTACAAGAGGATCTCGTCCCGAGATCTTGGACTGAAAGAACTCTGGATATTCAGAACAGAGGTGATCCTCGCACTCCCAGGTGGCTTCTCGGTTGGAATGGTGCGACCACTTAACTTTCAGGAATTTGATTGACTTGTTGCGAGTCTTTCGCTCAGTTTCTTCAAGAATGGCAATGGGATGCTCATGATAAGACAACTCTTCTTGAAGATCAATCTCTTCGAAGTTGATAGTGCGCTCGGGGGTCTTGAAGCACTTGCAAAGCTATGACACGTAAAACACATCGTGCAGATTTGCGAAGGTGGACGGAAGCTTGAGTTGATAGGTGAGGTCGCCTCTTTTGCCAATGATCTTGAAAGGACCCACGTATCTCGGGGCAAGCTTCCATTTCATACTGAAGCGTCGAGTGCCTTTCATTGGAGAGACGCGGAGGTACACATGATCTCCTATCTCGAAAGCCAAGTCATGGTGCTTGCTGTCATAGTAACTCTTCTGGAGCGATTGCACAGCTTTGAGATTTTCACGGATGACTTTACACATTTCTTCAGCTTCTGTGATCAAGTCGTTGCCAAGAAGTTGGCGTTCACCAGTCGCTGACCAATTGAGAGGAGTACGACACTTTCTGCCATAAAGAATTTCACTTGGAAACTATTGTTGTAGGAGAACTCGGCATATGGAAGACAATCTTCCCACTTCATACCGAAAGAGATGACACAAGCTCTGAGCATGTCTTCAAGGATTTGATTGACTCTCTCGACTTGCCCACTTGTTTGAGGATGGAAAGCCGTGCTGAAGCGAATGTTGGTGGCCATGCCCTTCTAGAAGGAGTCCCAGAACTTGGAAGTGAAAATACTTCCACGGTCTGAAGAGATCAATTGCTCTGCCAACTGAGCTGCCATGATAGATTCCTTGATTGGAAGGAAATGAGCCACTTTTTTAAGCTTGTCAATGACAACGAAAATAGCATCATTCTCATGCTTGGACTTTGGAAATACAGTGATGAAGTCCATTTCGATATGATCAAACTTCCATTCTGGAATAGCAAGAGGTTGGAGAAGACCAGCTGGTCGTTGATGTTCTGCTTTCACCCTGCGGCAGACATCACATTCATTCACGAATTGAGCAATCTCTCGCTTCATTAGAGTCCACCAATACACCGCTTGAGGTCATGGTACATCTTTGAACTGCCTGAATGAATGGATAGAAGAAAATTGTGCACTTCGTTCATTCTGACCTTCCTTAGGTCACCTTCAGGAACCACAATCCGGTCCTCGAAGAATAAAGTGTCTCTGTCATCAATGCGATAGCACTTGTACTTGGATAAGCCCTTGGCAATACCGTGCTTCACCTTCTTCAGCATGGTATGAATGAGTTGTGCCTCACAAATTTGGTCTTCCAAAGTTGGAGTGACTTGAAGATTGGCAAGAAAACCTTTAGGAACAACTTGGAGATTGAGCTTGCGGAAAGCTTCACAAATATCCAGTTGGAATGGCTTGAGAATTAAGCTATTGCAATAAGCCTTTCTGCTCAAAGCATCTGCAATCACATTGGCCTTCCCTAGAGTATATTCAATACTTGGATTGTACTCTTGAATCATTTTGACCCAACAAGTTTGCCTGAGGTTGAGGTTGGGTTGAGTGAAGATATACTTGAGGCTCTTGTGATTGGTGAAGATGTCCACTTGCCATCCCAACAAGAGATGTCTCGATGTTATTAATGCATGGACAACTTCCGCCAACTCAAGATCGTGAGTGGGGTAGTTCCTTTCGTTGGGCTTCAACTGATGAGAGGTATAAGACACAACTTTCTTCTCTTGCATTAACACAGCGCTGAGACCTTGCAAAGAGGCATCACAGAAAACTTCGAATGGCTTGGATTCAATAGGAGGAGTTAAGACAAGAGCTGAGACAAGCTTCTCTTTGAGAGTGTTGAAAGCAACGTCACACTCAGGAGTCCAGACATACTTGACCTGCTTCTGTAGGAGGTTGGAAAGATGCTTTTGTCAATGTCCTGGGAACGGGGGTCCCCAGACTTGCTTGCATGTGGCCGACGACGTGGCTCCACCAGCGGCCCTGTAGGGCCCATGTTCACCAGCAAACACTCAAGACCCTCGCGAGGAGCCAAGCCTCGTGAGGCGGACGATGCAAGACTTCCTCAGGGGCGGCCCCACCAGGCTGGCTCACGGGGGACGAAGATATCAAGGCGAGGGGCACCTCACGAGGTTCCTGTGACGCAAGCCATGACGACCAAGGCCTGGTGGGCACTAGGCAGGAGCTAGCACGCGTAGTGTGCTCGTTTCCTCTTTGGTGCTAAAGAGGTAGGCGCAGGCGAAGAGTCCTGAGGCATCATGCAAAGGTTTCCATATCGGTGCAACAAGACCAAGACCAGCAGGACGGCAGGACAGAGGTCACCATGGAGCCCAGGACGGTGTCACTACCAGAGCCTTTGGCAGGCGAAGACCACCTTTTGTCAGGATACTTGTATTGGTTGTCTCCCTTCAAATTTGGCCGTTGTGGGATCCCTTCCCGCCTACATTTGGGGAGAGGACCAGGGCCACTATAAATAGGACTAGCCACCATAGTGGGAAGGCACACAGATCTTGGATCAGATCCACTCCATCCTCAGCCACACAAGCTCACCGAGCTCAAGGACACCTCTCCTCAGGAGGCTGTTCTTCCCTTGTACTCGTTCATCCTCAGCCCAAGAGGCAATCCACCACACCACACTGGAATAGGGTATTACACCACATCGATGGCCCGAACCAGTATAAACCCTGTGTCCTTTGTTCTGCGAGTTCGACGTGCTAGGCTTTGAGATAGTGGTGAGAGAATGAGCTAGGGGAGGAGAGATCTTCGTGCACACCCCAGAGTTCGAACCTCAAGGGTTTTCCCGGAACCCGAAATCCGACATTTGGCGCGTCAGGTAGGGGTGTGTTGAAGCTTTCCTTCCATCAATCCACGCTCCGCCACCTCCACGCCTTGTCCCCATGCCCAGCGTTGCTCGCCTGGCTGGGATGACGGACGCCCATGATAGCACTAGGGGGCTCAGGGCCTTTGCCCCCGTCTTGCGACAGGTACAATGGCTGCCCAAGTTCAAGCCGGAGATGTCGCCGTGCTATGACGGCACGGCGGACTATCAGCCTTCCTGCTGGCATATGAAGAGGCCGTCTTGGAGGCCGGGGCGACGACAAGGTCATGGCCAACTGGCTTCCCATGGCCCTCGCTGGCACACCGCGTGCCTAGCTGCTCGCCCTCCAAGGATCCTCAGTGGCATCTGGGTTGGAGCTGTGCGGCCTCTTCGTCGTGCACTTTGCGGCACAGGAGCCCCTCGCCATTGCGGCCCTCCTCGGCGGCTCGCAAGCACCGCCCTCCGACCATCGCACCACGCTGTTCTTCCGCCAGATTAGCGCCACTTCCATGCGGCAAGGAGCTCCCCCGGGCTAGGCGGCGCCCAAGCTGACCTCACCTTCGACTTGGGGGATCGCCTCGTCACCACCGTTTGCTCGGGCGTGCTTCCAATGATTTGCACACCCACCATCTACAGCGTAGCTGTCACCAAGACCCTCATCGACGGCGGCACCAGTCTCAACATGCTCTCTGTGGAGGCTTTTAGCCTTCTTCATGTACCACTCGAACGGCTCCGCCCCAGCATGCCCTTCTCTGGGGTCGGTGGCGGCTCCGCCAGCCCCTTGGGGCACATATGCCTTCCTATGACCTTCGGCACTCATGACAACTACCGCACTGAGCTGATCGACTTCAACATCGCCCACATCAGCCTCCCATACAATGCCATCCTCGGATACCCGACCTTGGGTCAGTTCATGGCGGCGACCCATCCGGGAGAAAGGACGTCCTCACCGTAGTTGGAGACACCAACGAGGCTCTGGTGGTGCTCAAGTGTGCCCTCAAAACCGCTGCGGCAGCTAGACCGGCCAATGAGGCCACCCCAGGGGTAAAGGAGGCCGCGCAAGCAAAGAAGAATCAGTTGTTCACTCAAGATCGGGCCGAAACCAAGCAGGTGCTAGTCGAGGAAGATGGGTCCTCAAGAGCCACCTTCACCATAGGCGCTGACCTCGACCCGGATCAGGAGGAGGCATTGGTGAGGTCCTGCGCGCGAGTAAGGATGTACTCGCCTGGGAACCCAAGCAGCTAGTAGGGGTCCCAAGAGGGGTGATCGAGCATCACTTGAGGGTGTGCCCCAATGTGAGCCCTGTGAAGCAAAAGGCGCGGTGACAGTCCACAAAGAAGCGGTCCTTCATTGTCCAGGAAACCCGCAAGCTTGACGACCGCATTACTTGCTGATCTGACTGGAGGAGGAGGCGGAAGGCGCTTATGGGTGCACTTGTTTGAGTAATGCCCTTTCAGACCACAAATGTGGCAAGTGACCTCTGAAAGTGGACGGTGATAAGGAGTAGGAGCACTTGCCCTTGGAGCTTGAGTCTGAGACTTTTTCTAATAGCCTGGGTTGGGGGGGTGGGAAGATCCAAGACCACCTTTGTACTTCTGTTGGTAGGGCTGACGAAACGGAGGAGGTGGAGGAAGCGAGAACTTCTGTTTCTTAGCTGCCACTTATGAGGAAGAAGAAGACTAAAATGCATCCCTGATTCTCTTCTTTGAAGCCTCACACTTGAGCTGAGCACCTTCTTGCTTGAGGGCTATGTTATAGAATTTATCAAACTTAGTAGGCTCAAGAAGCACGAGCGCTAACTGCAGATCTTCTCTGAGGCCACCCCTGAAGTGATAGATCATGCTCTTTTCATCAGGAACATCTTGTTTAGTGAAGCGCGCAAGTTTCTGAAACTAGATGTTGTATTGGTACACGGACATGCTTCCTTGCTTGAGACTGCGGAATTCATCACGCTTGCTCTCAACAACACTTGTTGGAATGTGGTGAGCTTTGAAATCCCGGTAGAAATCATCCCAGGTAATCACTCGACCTCCTCTGGAATCTTTGTATTGTTGATACCAATCAGCAGCTTGGTCCTTGAGCTGAAAAGAAGTGAACTTGACGTAGTCCTCAGGCCTGACATTGCTAAATTCAAAATGCTTGTTGATGTCAACAAGCCAATCATCGGCGTCCGTGGTCTCGGCACAAAAGCTGAAAGACTTTGGCTGATTTGCAAGGAACTGGTTGAGGGTAGCAAACTACGGCTGATTGTTGAATTGCCCTTGACCTTGATTCCCCTGGTTGCCTTGGCCTTGGTTGCGCTCTTGCAAGAGTTTCAAAAGCATCTGGGTGTTGGCGTTGGTGGCTGCCATGACAGCTTGCCATGCCTCCGGAGGCGGAGGAGGTGGCAGAGGTGGAGGGTTCGCCTGACTCCCTTCATTGTGGTCCGGATTCAGACGCGTTGGAGGAGCCATCCTGAAGAGGGTGACATCCATTAGAATCTTGATAGGCAGATAGATAAGCTGAATCAATGATAGAAATTGCAACATATAGTCTTCACAATAAACATTCGAACAAGGATGAATGAATTCCAAAGTTAACATTACACGACCATTAAGGTGAGAAGCCACTTGAAAAGAGATTGATGAATGAAATAACAAGGTATGACTGGAAAAATTAAGTGGTAAGGATTACCCAAACATAAACCAAATATTTGCAGGAAGAAATACTAAGAGCTACTTGAATTCCCACCTATTAACTCCCAAAACTTTCTGGTTATGCAATCTGGTGTTGGGGATACAGGAAGGCACAATATATATCACACAACTAACAAGCCCTACGCACAACTGTATCCATCCATCAACAGATAACCAAGAAAACTCTAGAAATCATGTACCTCAACCTTCGAAAAGCATTTGTTATACGAGCTATGGCAATACTCCCAAACTAGATGCATAAAAGAGATTTTAGATGTCGGTTAACTCAGGTATTCCAGAACTGCAACGATAAAATTGTGACGACAACACCTCGAACCTCAACTCCCCGGGACACTGCCACAACCCCTAAATGTCAGGAGGCAACAAGAACATTATCTCGTCACAAGAATATCGAAATGATCCCAAGATACCAGTGTGATCCTAAAAAATCATGAAATTTGAGGAGAGGAAAGTCAAAACATCTACGTCAGGAGGCCTCACCGATATATATATAATCCTAAGGCTCGAAACATTTTGTTCTAGACTCAACAACGTCAGGGATTCGATCAAGCAGGGGGCTCCTAAGTCAGGGATGGCTCTGATACCAACTTCTAACGCCCATGATGCGGCTATATCTCCCACGTGTCGAGGCATGACTTAGAGGCATAACCGCATTGTGGTTTTGTCTCAAGAAGGGTCATCTTCACAACATCCCATGTAATGAACAAGAAAGGGATAAATAGGGTTGGCTTACACTCGCCACATCACACAATATTCAAATAACTCATACATCATCAGAGTACACTCATAGTGCGACTACGGACAACCAAAAGAAAAGAAGATAAACCCAACTGCTAGATCCCCGACTGTCCCAACTGGGCACCACTACTGATCATCAGGAAAAGACACGTAGTAACGGCCAAGGTCCTCGTCGAACTCCCACTTGAGTTCGGTACCATCACCTGCATCGGTATCATCTGCAACTGTTTGGTAGTATATGTGAGTCACGAGGACTCAACAATCTCAAAGCCCGCGAGATCAAGACTATTTAAGCTTATGGTAGGATATGGTTATGAGAAGCTATGCAATGGTCGTGAAGCTAGAAGTGATCTTGAAACTACTTACATTCAAACATAACCCCACTGTGTTCACTTCCCGAACCTCATCGGAAAGAGATCATAACAGTTACACACACGGTTGGTGTCTTTTAATTAAAACAAGTTTCAAGTTCTCGACAACCGGATATTAACAAATTCCCATCTGCCACATAACCGCGGGCACGACTCTCGAAAGTTTAAACCCTACAGGGGTGTCCCAACTTAGCCCATGACAAGCTCACGATCCGCGGAGACAATCCTCCATCGCGGGACCCTCCGATCAGACTCGGAATCCCGATGCACAAGATATTTCGACAATGGTAAAACTAGTCCAGCAAGACCTCCCGATGCACCGACCTATCCTGATAGGAGTAGCATAATCTCATTCTCAAGGTACACCGGATGAACTAAGCGTACAGGTACCAACATAACCCAAGTTGCCAAGTGATGGTCTCGCACGGTGCTCTAGTTTGGACCAACACTCATGTGGAGCATTGGCCCGGGGGGGTTGATTAATTCCACGGGGTCCGGAAAGTCCATATGCAAGTTTTAAGTTGTTATGGCAAATGGTAAAACCAAGGTTGGGCCTTGCTGGAGGAGTTTTACTCAAAGCAAACTATCAAGAGGGTCCCATAAACCCTCATCGTGTTAGGGATGCAAAATTAAGGAATATAACACAGGTATGATAGAAACTAAGGGGGCAATAGTGGAACAAAACACTAAGCAAACGGCCTAGCCTTCCACCCTTTACCAAGTATATAGATGCATTAATTAAATAAGAGATATTGTGATATCCCAACATATACATGTTCCAACATGGAACAACCTGCAAGGCACCTGCAACTAGCAACGCTATAAGAGGGGCTGAGCAAAAGCAGTAACATAGCCGAACAACGGTTTGATAGGAAGGTGGTTAGAGGCTTGATGATAGAGGCAGAGGTGTCCCGTCTTTTGATGAGATGGTGGCTATAGTTTTGGAGGAAGTCGACTTTGACGATCCGACTATGAACATGCGAGGACGTCGTGCCTTAGCAATCGCTAAACCAACTCCGAGAGATTATTAACCACGCCGGAGCACGATCAACCTGACCATGAAGGTCTGTTTCCTGCAGGCAAACGAAGAACAAGCAAGAAACTAAGATTGCAATCTGGATATTGCGAATATAAGATGAAAGCTTTATTTATCAAGGTGGGGTTCTGTGACGCCTTTGTCTGGTCGTTGAACATAAAAGAAGTACACAAAGTTGCAGCTATGGCGAACTGTAATCTAAAGAAAACCCAAAGTCTAAACGACGCCCTAAGGGCTGTATATATGGAGGAAGAGGAGGGAATTTCGTGGCCCTTGGAGGAGGGATCCGAAACCAACCCTAACTCTTGTTTGCCCACACATACGGACTCTAAAAACAGCCTATACTTAAGTATTTCGAAAATACACGGGCCTGGCACAATAATAAGGTGATGCAACACCTATAATAGCCTCTGGATGAAATTTATGAAGTGGCATCTTGTATATTTCGTCCAAGGCTTCATGCACTCCTTATGGTGGATTCAAAGTCCTGAAATCATCACTTGTAACTCCGTTCTTGATCCCCTTGCACATGCCATCATCTCCATTCTTGGTCTTGCTCCAGTGTTCATCCCTCTTATCAATGCTAGGCCCTTCATTTGTAAGCAAAACAAATGTATCCAATTTAGGCAGCATCATATTCTCATGAACATTAGAATCATTACCAAGAAATGAAAGTACCTGATAATTAAATTGGTGTGCGCGAGCTCTAGTAAATGATCCAGTATGTTTAGCAGCAGGGGATGTGGGTGTAACAATGGTATTAATGACCTCATCATCCTCCCCTTCTTGAAATGAAGTCGTCCTCGACGGAAGCTTATCTTCCTCACCCAAATAAGGCTTCAAATCTGTAATGTTAAAAGTGGGACTAACCCCAAAATCTGTAGGCAGCTCAAGTTTATATGCATTATCATTTATTCTCTCTAACACCTTAAAAGGACCATCAGCACGTGGCATTAGCTTTGATTTATGCAAATTAGCAAATCTATCCTTACACAAATGTAACCAAACAAGATCTCCAGGTGCAAACACAACATGTTTTCTACCTCGCCAGCAAGTTTATATTTAGCATTCATACGCTTAATGTTTTCCTTAGTTAACTCATGCATTTTTAAAATCAATTCAGCACGTTCTTTAGCATCAAAATTAACCTTCTCTGAGGATGGAAGAGGCAACAAATCAACAGGTAAATGAGGTAGGAAACCATACACAATTTCAAAAGGGCACATCTTAGTAGTAGAATGCAATGAATGATTATAAGCAAATTCTATATGAGGCAAGCATTCTTCCCACATTTTCTTATTATTCTTCAAAACAGCCCTAAGCATAGTAGACAATGTTCTATTGACTACTTTAGTTTGTCCATCAGTTTGGGGGTGACAAGTAGTACTAAAAAGCAGTTTAGTCCCCAACTTAGCCCATAAACATCTCCAAAAGTGGCTAAGAAATTTAGTATCACGATCTGAAACAATAGTATTTGGCACACCATGCAAGCGAATAATTTCAGGAAAGAACAAATCAGCAACATTAACAACATCATCGCTTTTATGACATGGTATAAAATGTGGCATTTTCGAGAACCTATCCACGACAAAAAATATGCTATCCCTCCCCTTCTTTGTTTGAGGTAAACCTAAAACAATGTCCATAGATATATCCTCCCAAGGAGCACTAGGTACAGGCAAAGGCATATATAAACCATGAGGATTGAGTCGTGACTTAGCTTTTTGACATGTAGTGCAGCGAGCAACAAAACGCTCAACATCCCGTCTTATCTTTGGCCAAAAGAAATGTGTAGCAAGTATATTCTCTGTCTTCTTGACGCCGAAGTGTCCCATTAATCCTCCTCCATGCGCCTCCTGCAACAACAAAAGATGAACGGAGCTAGCTGGAATGCATAGCTTGTTAGCGTGAAACACAAATCCATCGTTAAGAACGAACTTGTTCCAAGTTCTCTCTTCCTTACAATTCTGCAATACATCTTTAAATTCAGCATCATGCACATATTGATCTTTGATGGTCTCCAAACCAAATATTTTAAAGTCAAGTTGTGAAAGCATAGTATAACGACGAGACAATGCATTAGCAATAACATTTTCTTTACCCTTCTTGTGTTTAATGACATAAGGGAAAGTCTCAATGAATTGAACCCATTTAGCATGTCTACGGTTTAGTTTTGCTTGACTTTTAATGTCTTTCAAAGATTCATGAACAGAATATATAACAAATTCCTTGGGCCATAAAAAATGTTGCCATGTTTCTAAGGTCCGAACAAGATTATATAATTCTTTATCATAAGTAGAATAGTTCAAACTAGGCCCACTCTATTTTTCAGAAAAGTATGCAACAAGTTTGCCGTATTGTAATAACACACCTCCTAATCCAATTCCACTAACATCACATTCAAGCTCAAAAGTCTTATTAAAATCAGGAAGTTGGAGTAAAGGAGCATGTGTCAACTTATCTTTCAATACCGTGAAGGCTTCTTCCTGTGCGGTACCCCAAACAAAAGGCACATCCTTCTTTGTAAGCTCATTGAGAGGTGCAGCAATGGTGCTGAAATCTCTCACAAAACGCCTATAGAAACCAGCGAGGCCAAGGAAACTCCTCACTTGTGTGACCGTTTTGGGCTGCGGCCAACTCTCAATAGCTTCAATCTTGGCTTTATCAACTTCAATTCCCTGTGGAGTAACAACATAGCCAAGAAAAGATACTCGGTCGGTGCAAAAGGTGCACTTTCCAAGGTTACCAAACAAACGTGCATCACGTAGAGCAATGAAAACAGCACATAAATGTTCCAAATGTTCCTCCAAAGATTTGCTATAAATCAATATGTCATCAAAGTAAACTACCACAAATCGTCCAATGAAAGCACGTAAAACTTCGTTCATTAACCTCATGAAAGTACTAGGTGCATTAGTTAACCCAAAAGGCATGACTAACCACTCATATAATCCAAACTTAGTTTTAAATGCTGTTTTCCATTCATCTCCCAGTTTCATACGAATTTGATGGTATCCACTACGCAAATCAACTTTGGAGAATATTGTAGAGCCACTCAATTCATCAAGCATATCATCTAGCCTAGGAATAGGATGACGATAACGAATAGTAATATTATTAATGCCTCTACAATCAACGCGCATACGCGACGTACCATCCTTTTTCGGCACTAAAATGATAGGAACAGCACGAGGACTAAGGGATTCGCGTATATAACCTTTGTCGAGCAGTTCTTCTACTTGACGCATAATCTCCTTCGTCTCCTCTGGATTGGTACGGTATGGTGCACGGTTGGGTAATGATGCACCGGGAATTAAGTCAATTTGATGCTCAATCCCTCGAATAGGTGGTAATCCCGGTAGCACGTCTTGTGGAAAGACGTCAGCAAACTCCTGCAAAATATTAGTGACATCGGGAGGCAAAGAGGAAGGCACGTCCTTGAATGAAAATAATGCCTCTTTGCTCACAGAAGCATAGCAAACAGATTTGCTAAAATCAAGATCATCAATATCAGATTTGGTGGCAAGTAAACATGCACTTTTCAATTTAATTTCAAAAGCAACACTAGATGGTTTATTATTAGGCTTCATTTGTTGCTCAAATTCTTTTGCCACAATCTGATTTTCACTCTTTTTTTGCTCCTGTTTTGCTTTATTAGCTCTATTAATATCATCTTTCAAAATGGAATCAGGAGTCATAGGAAGCAAAGTAATATTTTTGTCCTTATGAACAAGAGTATATTGGTTGTTTCTACCATGGTGTACATAATTTTTATCAAATTGCCATGGTCTACCAAGTAATAAGGAACATGCTTGCATAGGTACCACATCACAATCAACATAATCAACATATGTAGAGATACTAAAATGCACACGAATAGTACATGTTACCTTAACCTTGTCGCTGTTGTTGAACCATTGGATGTAGTAAGGATGTGGATGTGGTCTTATGGTGAGAGATAGCTTCTCCACCATATCCATGCTAGCCAAGTTGTTGTAGCTCCCTCCATCTATGATGATGCGAACAGAACGTTCCTTCATAACTCCCTTTGTTTGGAACAAATTATGCCTCTGATTTTGCTCACCTTGTGTAACCTGCACACTCAAAATACGTTGAGCAGCTAAACATTCATACCTGTCAGCATCTTCAGCAGCCATGTATTGCGTCTCATGATCAGAATCATCTCCACCGTGTCTTCATGTGTAATAAGAGCCAAAGTCTCCTCATTATAGTCACTAGCGGACTCATACCCACCATCCTCAGTAACAATCATCACACACTGAGATTTGCATTCTCTCGCAAAATGTCCTCTTCCCTTACAATGGCGACAAATAATATCACTTGTGTGCCCTGTTGATGCCATGGAAGAAGAGCTCTGCGCAGACCCGGCAGCTGTGCTCTTGGCAGATAGTGGTAGTTGTGCCTGCTTTCTTGTATCACGGCTTGAGGTGGCACCTGATGGAGGTGCTGGTCCAGTCGAAGTAGAGGATGCACGTGGTGTCCATGATGAAGATCGACCTGCAAAAAAGTTAGTTTGCGCCAATGCCTGTCGATCCTGCACTTCACGTTCATCTTTACAAGCAAGATGGAATAAACGAGTGATATTAGTATACTCCTTATACTCTAGAATGGTCTGAATCTCTCTATTTAATCCACCCATAAAGTGTGCAAGCATAGCTTCATCCTCCTCAACAATACCACATCTAATCATGCCAGTTTGTAATTCTTGATAATATTCTTCTACAGAATTTTTTCCTTGTCTTAAACGCTGCAATTTTTGAAGTAATTCACGTTGATAATAAGGTGGAACCCAACGAGTACACATAGTAGCTTTCAAAGCAGCCCAAGTAGCTGGAATGGGATATAATCTACAATGTTCAGACCACCAAACACATGCAAAACTAGTGAAAGCACAAACAGTAGCAGGAACACGTCTCTCCTTAGGATATTGTAAACATGTAAAACGTTGTTCAGTTTCTAACTCCCAAGTAAGATATATATCTGGAACGTATCTACCCTCAAATGGTGGAATATTCAATTTCAGTTTAGGAAGATGGTCATGATCGCGTACCTCAGGTGGTGGTGCAGCCCTACCATTGCGATGATATGCACGATGACGACCTGGTGGTGGTGCTGGCAGTACTAGGAAAAGGCTTATTAGTGGCGCACCTGTTTTGGCCATTAATGGCACACTACAGGTGCGCCACTATCATCATGCCACTAGTAACATATACTAATGGCGCACCCCTGGTGCGCCATTAGTATACCAGACTATAGTGGCGCACCAGGCAGTGCGCCATTAGTAAGTCATACGGTGCGCCATTAGTATGCCTCCCAGGGGGCATATTTACCTTGTGCTCTGGGTTACTAATGGTGCACTAACATATAATGCGCCACTAGTATATTTTATAGCAGTGCGCCACTAATGTGTTGTATGGTGCGCCACTAGTATGAATATTAGGATTTTTTTTTCTTTTTCGATATTTGCACAGGTTACAAAATATATTGCTACACACAACCAAAACAGACATCACAGGAGAGAAGTCCCAGTGGACAAGTCAGAATGGCATAAAAACATGACTACATACATTAGGGTAGATGTGATTTTGGTACAGCTACACTACTGCAGGTTGCATACATTCAATCATTCTAAAATTTATTTTAGTCTTCTCCTAAAATTCAGCACTAGCAGATCTTCAACACTCCAATTTCTTTCAGTTTTGGCAGTTTATTTCCAGCTTCAAAATGGAAAATACACATCTTCGATACTACAATTTTACAAACTAGAAATTATGATAGTACAGTACATCACACTAAATAATGACAGTACAGTACATCACACTACAATTTTACAATTAGACATGAATAAGAACTCTGTCTAGACATCCAGTTTTGTCATAAATAAGAACTATGTCTAGACATGAATAAGAACTCTGTCTAGCATGGCCACTGACCTGTGGATGGCATCTAGACAACACACACACACATACAGTACATCACACACACATACAGTTTATTGAATTAGAATCCACAAAGACACCTGGGCACTTTCTTTGTCAACTGAATTTTGACAGTAGTAAATATGAAAATTTCATACTTTACCCAATGCAGACTTGCAGAGTACTTGTGCATGAGGCCGATGAGCACGAGGAGGAGCCGTCGTCGTTGATGGGCCAGACCTGCAGAGCCACAATATAATCCATGATTCAGTACTGCACAATAATGAGCAAATCTTATTGAACTTTGAGACAATACTAATTTTAGAGTTCAGAGTTCATGGGTGAATTTTGAGACAGTAAAAATCTTACTAAAATGTTGGATTTGGGTCGCCTATGTGTCCTGGATGTACAATCATCTTTTTTTAAACTTAACAAGGTTCATGATTCAGAAATTCCAATGGTTCAGAACTTAAATGATTCAGAACATGATATAGTTACAAGGTTCAGAACTTAAATGTTGTCTCCAACTTAAATCCAGTAACAAGGGATAGCAAAAACCTTTTGCTACTGCTGGAGGAGAACGGAGAAGGCCGGTTGTTTGGTTGCAGAACGTGACTAAATCTCCAGACCCGTGCTGCTGCAACTGCAACCGCAACTTCAAATTTTCAGTATTACTCAAATTTTCAGTCAAACATTACAGTTTGGAACCTCACCTTTGCTGGGTGGCGAAGGCAGGGATGGTTGCTCCTGCTGACGGGGGAAAGTCAAGAGCTTCTCCTGGCTCGAGGGAGGTGCGCCGGAGAGCGAGGTGGACGAGGGTGCTAGCGAGGCAGGGCCGGCGGCGGTGCTGGAACCCTAGCTCGGGGAGGAAACGCATGATTCGGGCCGATGACGACAGTGGCTTGCGGTCTAGTGGAGGGTGGTGGATGGTTGGGAGGAGGGGGAGGGGGCGGCGCCAGTGGATGATTGGTTGGGGGGGGGCAGCGCTGTGGTGGATGCTTGGGAGCGGTGGCGGCGGTGGATGCTCGGGGGTGGCGGCGGCTTGCGGTGGTGAGGGGTGGAAGAGCTGCGGTGGTGATGGGTGGAGGAGCGCTGGAGGTGGGGGCGGGGCACGGTGGAAAGGGGTCGTCGGCGGCGAGGGGGAAAGGGATCTGGCGCGGGGGGTGAGCGGGCTAGGGATTTGATCTGGCGCGGGGGGCGAGGGGGAAAGGGATAGAGGGGGGAAAGGCATAGCAATGGCGCACCTCAAAGGGGTGCGCCATAAGTACATCCATAACAATGGCGCACCACCGAGGGGTGCTCCATAAGTAACTTTTTTTATTGATAACAATGGTGCACCCTCTCCTGGTGCGCCATTAGTAACTTTTTTTTTATTTTTTTATTGATAACAACGGCGCACCCTCTCCTGGTGTGCCATTAGTAACTTTTTATTTTATTTTTATCGATAAAAAATATTACACTACATACAGGAGAGGAGTAGAGGAGGGAGGGAGGGAGCATTTACATTCGTTGACGAGGCGGTGGTTGGCGTCGCATCGGAGATGCAGACCCTAGAAGGAGAAGGACGCCGGTCATGGTCGTAGTCGTGGGACGGCCTCATCGCGTCGCATCGGCGTTCGTTGTCAGCCGTCGATGGACTGCGAGTAGCCCCGCCGAAGTCTCCACCTACGGGCTCCGGCTTCCTCGTCACGGCGGCGGAACGAGGTGCACCTGCCGGTGGGGTGGGGCGGCTGCGGCGAATGGGGTTGGGGCGCGACGCGACCTAGCCTATCCTAGGATGGAGAGGGGGAGGGTGCGGGGGGTCGTCGGCGGTGAGGGGGATCATGCGAGGGGGATCGAGATGGAGGGGGATCTGGCGCGGGGGGCAAGGGGAAAAGGGATAGAGGGGGGAAGAATAGCAAAGGCGCACCACCTAGGGGTGCGCCATAAGTACATCCATAGCAATGGCGCACCACCGAGGGGTGCGCCATTAGTAACTTTTTTTATTTTTGAAAATATCATCAAATTTGTTATTGAAAATATCATCAATTTTTTTTTAATTTCATTCATTTGTGAATTGGTAAAACATTTATGAATATGAAAAAATATCATCAAATTTGAAAAAATATTCATGAATTCAAAAAGTGCCCATGAAATTTAAAAATATTCATGAGTTCAAAAAAATATTAACAAATTCAATACTTTTTGTGAGTTAGAAATTCAATACCAGAATAAAGACATAAATAAATATTCATGAGGACTAGAATAGAAGAAATATCATTACTAGTTTTGCAAAACAAAAAATATATAATTGTTAGTAGTGGAGCACCTTGATTGTGGTGCGCCATTACTAGTTTGAACTAGTAATGGCGCACTTTACCCTGGTGCGCCATTACTAGTTTTGGAAAAAAAATTGTTACTAATGGCGCACCGTGTGTGTGGTGCGCCATTACTAGTTAAAACTATTAATGGCGCACTGTGCCCTGGTGCGCCATTAATAGTTTTGGAAAAGTAAAAAAATAAAATTTGCTAGTAATTGCGCACCGTGTGTATGGTGCGCCATTAGTAATGAGGACACTAATGGCGCACCTGTATCTGGTGCGCCACTGCTATATAGCAGTGGCGCACCACATACATGGTGCGCCATTAATGTCCATGTTAGCTATAGCCCTTTTCCTAGTAGTGTGGTGGTTGCACGTAGTTCTGATTTTGATCAACCTCATCCTCGTAATGGTCCTCCACCTCTACAGTAGTAGCAGGAGCTATAGAAGCACCAACAGTAGGTACGGCAGCACCAGAAGTTTGACCAGGCCCAATGGGAACGTGCTGTGCTCATCCCACTTGATTTGGAAGACGATGTTGTTGTTGTTGTTGTTGTTGTTGTTGTACAGGTGCGACAGGTGCAACGGGCGGTGGAAGACGCGCGAGATTCATTAAACTTGTTATCGAGCTTTGTTTCGAACTCCTTCTCAATGCCATCTATCTTCTCCATGGCCTCCTCAAATCTATTTAGCACATCTTCCACCTGTCCACTCATCATTTGCTAAAACTTATCATGTAACTCTTTGTTTGTCATGTTCTCCCAGTTAGTCTCGTCGACTTGTGATCCTGCCATGGTTAGCAGCAATAGAAACACACAAGAATATGATCCTACAGATGATGATGGTGTGGTGGACAGTCACAAATCCGTCAAGCGAATCTCAAATTCTTACCAGTTCTTACCAAGCAGCAGGTGGTGATCAGCAACCGTTGTAGTAAAAACTCTCAAAGCTTGGATAGAGCGATTACCAGGGATAGTCAAACGCACAACGTAGATGTATGTGGAGCTGGGAAGGCTTATAATATGGTAGCAAAAAGCGTCAGCAATAATCAATTCAGAGATGTAGCATTGAATAAACGCTCAATGATGGTGCTGTGTTGGTCCTAGGCTAGACCGTGCTAGAGACGCGAGCCTAGAACACTGACAAAATCACGGCGCTGCACGTAAACAAGGGAAAAGCACACTCTGGAACTTTTTTTTTGCTCCTCTTTTTTTTGCGCTCCTCTTTTTTTCAAAACCTACTCAGGCAAGGAAACACGAAATAGAAATAAGATGGATCTCGAAAACAAACCTAATATGAAAGGAACTCGGATTGGTGGTGGATATATGGTGGTAGGATATGGCAGCCGTGGTTGTATATGGATACGGATTGGTAATGGTATATGGATATGGATTGATGGTGGTATATGGATACGGATTGGTGGTGGTATATGGATAAGGATTCGTGATGGTATATGGAGATGGATCGGTGGCAGATAAGCGGTGGTGGTAGATGGCAGGGGCGATGATGATGGTGCGGCGGTGGCGTGACAACTTATGACCAGAACTCAAAACTCTAAAAGACAAGACTCTAAGACCAGCAACTAGACACGAGATGCAACCGCAAATTCAACAAAGCAAAATACTGAAAAGACTATGCAAAGGCTCAGACTGGTTCGGATATGATGAACTAACCCTAAATTTTTTTTGGCTTTTTCGTGGACTGTAGGTATGAAGAACAGACTCGATCTAAACTACGAAAAACTGTGAAATCTCACCGAGCAACCTGGAAAGCTGATACGACTTGATAGAGGCAAAGGTGTCCCGTCTTTCGATGAGATGGTGGCTATCGTTTTGGAGGAAGTCGACTTTGACGATCCGACTACGAACGTGCGAGGACGTCGCGCCTTAGCAATCGCTAAACCAACTCCGAGAGGTTATTGACCATGCCGGAGCACGATCAACCTGACGATGAAGGTTTGTTTCCTGCAGGCAAACGAAGAACAAGCAAGAAACTAAGATTGCAATCTGGATATGCGAATATAAGATGAAAGCTCTATTGATCAAGGTGGGGTTCTGTGACGCCTTTGTCTGGTTGTTGAACACAAACGAAGTACGCGAAGTTGCAGCTATGGCGAACTTTAATCTAAACAAAACCCAAAGTCTAAACGACGCCCTAAGGGTTGTATATATGGAGGAAGAGGGGGAATTTCGTGGCCCTTGGAGGAGGGGTCCGAAACGAACCCTAACTCTTGTTTCCCCACACATACAGACTCTAAAAACAACCTATACTTAAGTATTTCGAAAATACATGGGCCTGGCCCAATAATAAGGTGAAGCAGCACCTAGAATAGCCTTTGGACTAAATTTATGAAGTGGCATCTTGTATATTTCGTCCAAGGCTTCATGCACTCCTTATGGTGGCTTCAAAGTCCTGAAATCATCACTTGTAACTCCATTCTTGATCCCCTTGCGCATGCCATCATCTCCATGATTGGTCTTGCTCCAGTGTTCATCCCTCTTATCCATGCTAGGCCCTTCATTTGTAAGCAAAAGAAATGTATCCAATTTAGGTAGCATCATATTCCCATGAACATTAGAATCATTACCAAGAAACGGAAGTACCTGTTAATTTAATTGGCGTGTGCGAGCTCTAGTAATTGGTCCAGTATGTATAGCAGCAGGGGATGTGGGTGTAACAATGGTATTGATGACCTCATCACTTGATGTGGCAATATGGGAGGCATGATATAACAAGTGGTAGGTACCGTGACATAGCGATAGAACGAACAACTAGCAAGCAAAGATAGAAGTGATATCGAGGGCAATGGTCATCTTGCATGCAAAGTTCTCGGGGTTGTCAAAAGCTTGCTCCTCGTTAACGTACTCAACAGGTTCCTCGTTCACGAACTCGTCTCCCGGCTCTACCTAAAGCAAGAACACAAGCAACGGAACAACAATCAATCACTGTGCAACGCACAAGCAACATGATGCAAGACATGGCATGGAATTCAAGATACGATGTGCAATGCATATGGGTACTTCGGAAGGAAAAGAATGGTCAAGGCATCAACTTGGCAAGCCAAGCATGCCGCTGGAAAGATGGGGTGATTTCGGTCGAAATCGATATAAGGATCACCGTAAACGGAAGCACAGTTTGCAAATGACAAGCAAAACATGAATGATGCAACTCTATGGTTAACAGCATCATAACACTTAGAATACAACAAGAAACTATGTTAGAGCACAACAACATAGCAACAAAGCACATGGCCATAAAGTACAGGTGAAGCTCTACAAATCAGGAACACTGAGCTCCTGCTAGTTCTCACTAGAACAAGCTCAAAATAGCATGGCAAAAATACAAATGATATCACCTTCACAAACTTGGAGAAAATACTAAACATGTCAAAACAGCTACAGGTAGCAATGTTTAGAGCTAGCAAATAACATGCTACAGGAATATATCATGGCAAACAAAGGCATGGCATACTATTACTAAAAACATACAACAAAACTCCCTTACTGAACTTTAACCAAAGATGCATGGAAAATAATGTGGCACCCTTGCAAACATGGCAAGTTATATGAACAGTTTCAGACTTAGAAGAAAAACATGTCATGGCAGAAACAGATTCATGATAGGAACTTTGCAAGCTCAATTCACTAACCACAAGGCATTTCATGGCATGAAAAGGTAACCAACATGAAGTAGACATGTTCCATAAGATAAGCATGGCAAGATCGAGTTCATAGGGTACATGTATCACTAGCAACACCCATGGCAAAGTTGAATCTCATGTTAGCAATCTGCCAGGAATAATATTTAGCAAAAGTAGAGAATGGAAATAACATGCTAGGTTACTCCATAATTACAACCAGATGCATGAATGGATAGAGCAGTACCACATCTTAAAAACTCTCTTACTAACCTACCTCAAACTGTGCATGGATCTCATGGTAGCAACAAGTTTACATGGCATCAAATGTAACAGGAAAATGACTAAGCAAAATAACTGTCTGAAATCAGCAACTTTATGAAGCCTACTTTGCATGCTTGTTCTAGACACCACATAGCTCACAAAAATACAAGACTTGCACTTCTGTAAAGATGGCATTATGGAGCTCATAAAACATGCAAACATCATGCTCATAGGATGCACACACAAAATGCAATGAAAATGACAAATCATCAAGTTCTGTTAAATTCTAGCAGACAACATCATATAGCACTTTTGCAACAAAGATTAGGGCATCAATATTGATAGTAACATGCATGAAAATGACACTAACATTAAGAGCATCATGAGATGAACATTTTGATATATCATGCATGCAAAATGGAGCTACGGTCATGAAGATATGGCATGATGAACATGGAAACAAAAATGTTAGAGACTTCAGGGACTTAAGGAGAAATTATACCATGGGGTCCAAAAGTCAATGAGGTGGATCTCGCCGGAACATCGCCAGAGTTGATGGGGGAGGCGGCCGGAGCTGCAGGGTTCTCGGCGGAGTGGACGGAAGGAGGTCGCCGGAGTGGGGCCAGCCGGATCTGGGCGTGGAGCCCCCGGATCTGGCGACGATGGGACCGGGCGGCGCGGCAAGCTGTGGTCGGATGTCAGTGGCGAGGAGGGACGGCGGCGGCGAGGAGGGGCGGTGGGCGGTGGCGCGGGGGCCGGAGGCGAGACAGGCGGAGGCGCAAGGGTGCGGGCTTGCGCGGGCTTCTGCGCAGGTGGCGGCGGTTGGCGTGGGCTCGCATGGGCTCCCCTTGGTTGGCGCAGGCTCACGTGGCATCGCGTGATTGGATCGGGCGGCGTGGCGGACGTGTCCGGCGCGCGGAGGAAGGGGAAGACTAAGGTTTCGTCCGCAAATTTCAGGGTGGGATGCATATTTATAGGTGGAGGGAGCTAGGAGTGTCCAAATGAGGTGCGGTATTCGCCCACACGATCGTGATCCAACGACGGAGAGCATGGAGGGGGTTTAGACGGGCTAGTGGGATGTTTTGGAGGGGTGTTGGGCTGCAATGAAGGAGGGGCGTTTACGGTAACCCGGTTAACCGTTGGGGCATCAAACGACCTCCAAATGGAACAAAATTTGACAAGCGGCCTACCGGTGATGTACCAAGGCCACTCGACAAATCTAGACCCATTCGGAGAAGGTTTTTCTCCCGCTCACGAAACGTGATTTGAGGGGTGCAACGGGTGCATGTGGGAGTGTCAGATTGCGAAACGGACAACGGGGAAAATGACCAGAAGCATGAGACAAGCACAAATGCAAATGATATGCACATGATGACATGAGATGAGATGCATGACATGAACAAAACACAAAACGAAAACAAAACACGACCATGAAGGAAATATCATATCACATAGCCGGAAATGGCAAGTGTTGGAGTTACAAATATGGAATGTTACATCCGGGGCATTACATTGATGATGTCGATGTAGGCGTGCTCATGGGAATTAGGCGAAGATGTTGTACGTCCACAGGAAAAGATGCCTTGATAACACATGGCAAAGATGCCGAAGTGGTGGTGGTAGCCGTTGCTTCCTCTTGGTGTTTTGTAACACCCCAGATGTAACTTTCCCTATTTGTACTCCAACTCTTGCCGTTTCCGACGTTAAGTTATATTTAGTTCCTCTGGTTCGGGTTTTGTCTCTGCGTGTTGTTGTCGTTGTCATGCATCTCATATCTTGTCATCATGTGCATTGCATTTGCATACGTGTTCATCTCATGCATTCGAGCATTTTCCCCGTTGTCTGTTTTGCATTCCGGCGCTTCATTCTCCTCCAGTGGTCATTTCTAGCTTTCTTTCATGTGTGGGGATTAAACATTTCCGGATTGGACCGAGACTTGCCAAGCGGCCTTGGTTTGCTACCGGTAGACCGCCTGTCAAGTTTTGTATCATTTGGACTTCGTTTGATACTCCAACGGTTAACCGAGGGACCGAAAAGGCCTCGTGTGTGTTGCAGCCCAACACCCCTCCATTTTGGCCCAAAACCCACCTAACTCTTCTCCATCAACTAGAGCGTTCGATCACGATCGCGTGGCCGAAAACCGCACCTCATTTGGACTCTCCTAGCTCCTCCTATGGCTATAAATAGACCCCTTCCCCGAAATCCGGACCCCCCTCGTCCTCAATCCCTAAATCCCAGATCCGCGCCGGCCGGACACGTCCGCCCCGGCCGGACGCGTCCGCTCCACCGCCCGCGCCCACTCCCACACTGCCACGTGGCCTCCCGCCGCCGCCACACCCGCCGGCCCGCCGGGCCCAAGGCCGGCCCCCTCCGTCCCGCGCCCGGGCCGCGCCTCCTCCTCAAGGGCGCCTCGCCGTGCCGCCCCGCCGCCGCCGCGCCACCCCGCCGCGCTAGCTCGCCGCCGCCGCCTCCTCGTCGCTCCGGCCGCCGCGGGCCCCTGCGCCGCCGCCCCGGCCACCGGCGACCTCGCGCCGTCGCCGGCCGTCGTCCTTGTCCCCGCCGTGCTACAGTGCTCACGCCGCTGCCTCGGATTGCGTGCAGATCTGGAAACCCTAGATCGGAGGTTGAATTTTCGTCTAAGTCCCCGGATTTGCTAGTCCATATGCACATGTTCGTAGCTCCGTAACTTTGCATCCGTAGCTCCGATTCATGCATATAGCATATCAGAATGTTCATCTCAGAGAGTACATCATTTCATTCCATTGCATCATTTTCATTTGAGTTCAACTTGATGCCCGAAATGCTGTTAGAAGAGGGCTACTTGAGTTAATTGCCAGATCTGCTACTCCGTTTAGCACTTTTGCCATTTTGCCATGATTATTGTGTGCATGATATGCCCGTGAGTTCTACATATGCTTTGTTAAGGGTTTTGTTATCTCTCCAGAGGTGCAACCCATGTATTTTTAGGATGTGAGTGGTGACTAGTGCAAGCTTGCAAAGTGGTGCACCAAGTAATTTCACCAAGTCCTGGAGCGGTTTATCTCATGATGCCATATGTTCATGTTGTTTCCTAGTGATCCGTGCCTCTTTTGAGGATGATCAGTAAGGATGTTTTGTTAAAATGGTAGTGCTCTATCCATCCATGTATTTGTTTGCAATTATGGAGCTCTACTTTTGCTACTTTGTGAATCTGGGCAGATTGTCAACTTGTTTGCTATTTTGCCGGTGATGTTGTAGTTGATCCGTGCATGCTATGCTATTGTTCTTGCCATGTCTAGCTTTCATTTTGTTCCTTCTTGATGTATGTATGCTTGTCTTGCCATGACTTGCACCGTAGTGAGTGCATCGAGCTCGTAAACATGCCTACTTGAGTTATATTTCAGCTTGTGTCAGTTTTCACCAAGTCTGAAAACTGATTATGTTTTTGCTATGTTCACATGCTTGCAACTGAATTTTCTGATCCCTTTTGGCTCAAGGTCACTAAGGGACTTTTGTTAAGCTCTTTGAGTAGATCCATGCCATGCTTTACTTTTCCATGTTCAGGTCCTATAGCATGTAGTTTTGTTGCTCCGAAAAGGGCTACCTGATCTGAAATTCCAGGCGAGTGTTAATTTCACTAAGTCTGAGATCTGTTCGTCATATGCATTTTTGCCATGCTTGTTTGAACCTGTTAATGGATGAATTGGCCATAGCTCAGTGCTAGACTTTTGTTAAGCATCTTGTGTGCATCCCTGCCATGTATTTTGTTGTCCTATTTGGTGTCATTTTTGAATCACTTGCCATTTCCAAATCGTAACTTCGATTCCGGCGTTCTTTATATCGTTTTCAAGCGATTTCATCTCATCTTTCCAGTGGCACACTTGGATTTCCAAGTTGAGGCCAGGTTCATGCATTTCCTGTCATATCTTGCATTTTGCATCCCGCATCGCATTCCGCATGGCATATCATCATTTCATCATATTGCTTGGTCTTGCATGTGGTTGATTGTATCCTTGTTGCTTGTTTGTCTTGTTTGGGTAGAGCCGGGAGACGAGTTCGCTAACGAGGAGCCCGTTGAGTTTGCTTTCGAGGATCCAGTCAACTCTGACAACTGTGCAGGCAAGATGATCATACCCTCGAAATCACTACTATCTTTGCTATGCTAGTTTGCTCGCTCTTTTGCTATGCCAATGCTACGATGCCTACCACTTGCTTGCAAGCCTCCCAAATTTCCATGTCAAACCTCTAACCCATCAAGTCCTAGCAAACCGTTGATTGGCTATGTTACCGCTTTGCTCAGCCCCTCTTATAGCGTTGCTAGTTGCAGGTGAAGATTGAAGGCCGTTCCTTGTTGGAACATTTATTTACTTGTTGGGATATCATTATATTATCTTGCTATCTTAATGTATCTATATACTTGGTAAAGGGTGGAAGGCTCGGCCTCTCTCCTAGTGTTTTGTTCCACTCTTGCCGCCCTAGTTTCCGTCATATCGGTGTTATGTTCCCGGATTTTGCGTTCCTTACGCGGTTAGGTTATAATGGGAACCCCTTGATATTTCGCCTTGATTAAAGCTTTTCCAGCAATGCCCAACCTTGGTTTTACCATTTGCCACCTAGCCTTTTCTTTCCCTTGGGTTCTGCAGACTGAAGGGTCATCATTATTTTAACCCCCCCGGGCCAGTGCTCCTTTGAGTGTTGGTCCACCTGTCAGCTGCCGGTGGCCACCAGGGGCAACTCTGGGCTGGCCTACCAGAAGTTTGGACAATCTGAGTGTGCCCTGAGAACGAGATATGTGCAGCTCCTATCGGGATTTGTCAGCACATTAGGGCGGTGTTGCTGGTCTTGTTTTAACCTGTCGAAGTGTCTTGAATTACCGAGATACCGAGTCTGATCGGAACGTCTTGGGAGGAGGTCTATTCCTTTGTTGACAGTGAGAGCTTGTCATGGGCTAAGTTGGGACTCCCCTGCAGGGATTTGAACTTTCGAAAGCCGTGCCCGCGGTTATGGGCAGATGGGAATTTGTTAATGTCCGGTTGTAGATAACTTGAACCTTAATTTAATTAAAATGAATCAACTGAGTGTGTTACCGTGATGGCCTCTTCTCGGCGGAGTCCGGGAAGTGGACAAGGTGTTGGAGTAATGTTTGCGCAGGTGGTTCTCTAGTTTCTCGCTCATGCTTTGCCTTCTCTTCTCGCTCTCTTTTGCGAATAAGTTAGCTACCATACTTGCTAGTCGCTTGCTGCAGCTCCACTCATATTTTACCTTGCCTTACCTATAAGCTTAAATAGTCTTGATTGCGAGGGTGCGAGATTGCTGAGTCCCTGTTGCTCATAGATTACTATTACACCAGATGCAGGGCCTGATGATTCCGCTCTAGGAGACGCGTATGAGCTCAAGTGGGAGTTCGACAAAGACTCTCAACGTTACTATGTTTCCTTTCCCGATGATCAGTAGTGGTGCCCAGTTGGGGGTGATTGGGACCGTGTCGCATGTTGGGTTCTCTTTTATTTTGGCGCCGTAGTCGGGCCATGAGTGTTTGGATGATGTAATGTTATTTATGTACTTGATTGACGTGGCGAGTGTAAGCCAACTATATTGTCTCCCCTTTATTATTATTTATATTACATGGGATGTTGTGAAGATTGCCTAACTTGCGACATATGCCTTCAATGCGATTATGCCTCTAAGTCGTGCCTCGACACGTGGGAGCTATAGTCGCATCGAGGGTGTTACATGTTTCTTCTCTCGCGGTCTTCTCTTCTGCTCATGAAGGTTGGTCGTAGTTTGATGTAGAACTTGTTGGGACTTGTAGGTTTGTGCATGTCGAGCATCTTCATCTGGATGGTGTCGTTGTCATGCTTGAGCTCGATGGAGTTCGTCATCGCCATGCACATGATGCTTGGAGTTTACTTTCCCTTCATGACTATGTGGATCATGAACATGATCTTGGTCGTCATGAAGATGAGAACGTGGACGAATTGCACTTGCATCGCATGGGCGCTCCGAAGATCTTCAACTTGTCGCTGACGCCTTGAAGATGACAAAGGGTAAAGAAGACTTATAGTTGGACAACACTTGACGTAATTCCTCTGTGTGTTTGTCCAACCTTTTGTTGAGGTAGTGAAACGTGTTGTTGATGTAGTCCTGATGACCCACAAGTATAGGGGAAATATTGTAGTCCTTTCGATAAGTAAGAGTGTCGAACCCAACGAGGAGCAGAAGGAAATGATAAGCGGTTTCTAGCAAGGTATTCTCTGCAAGTACTGAAATAAGTGGTAACAGATAGTTTTGTGATAAGATAATTTGTAACGAGCAACAAGTAACAAAAGTAAATAAAGTGCAACAAACATCCCACTTATGATTAATCTCTATTGCAAGCATCCGCAAATACAAAAAAAGTATTAAGGTAAACCTAACGATAGCATGAAACATATGGATCCAAATCAGCCCCTTACGAAGCAATGCATAAACTAGGGTTTAAGCTTCTGTCACTCTAGCAACCCATCATCTAGTTATTACTTCCCAATGCCTTCCTCTAGGCCCAAATAATGGTGAAGTGTCATGTAGTCGACGTTCACATAACACCACTAGAGGAGAGACAACATACATCTCATCAAAATTCGAACGAATAGCAAATTCACATGACTACTAATAGCAAGACTTCTCCCATGTCCTCAGGAACAAAAGTAACTACTCACAAAGTATAAACATGTTCATAATCAGAGGGGCATTAATATGCATATAGGATCTAAACATAAGATCTTCCACCAATTAAACCAACTAGCATCAACTACAAGGAGTAATTAACACTACTAGCAACCTACTAGCACCAATCCCGGACTTGGAGACAAGAATTGGATACAAGAGATGAACTAGGGTTTTGAGAGGAGATGGTGCTGATGAAGATGTTGATGGAGATTTCCCTCTCCGGATGAGAGGAGCGTTGGTGTCACAGCCCTATCTTAGCCTTTGCTTGTCCTTGCATGATCGTCATGTCATCATGTCTAAATTTCATTTAAATATGAAATGGGCGTTGAACAAACCCTAGCATCAAATCAAATCAAATAGGCTCAAGTAAAATCTATTTCAATCAACCCAAAATGCCCTTCACAAAAGTTCATCATTTTTGAATTGGTCTAGAACCTCTGCCAAAAATGGTGCACTTTTTGCCAGGACACTTTGGATTTTTGAATTAAATCATAAGTATTTGAATTTGGACACTTAAATTCTATAAAATATTTGAAGTGTCCAAATAATCTTGAAAGCATTTGAGGGCTGTTGGAAATATTTTCAAAAGTGCCCACAATTATGTTTCAGGATTTTACAAAATGAATTACTACTTTTACTAATTCAAAACAGAGGAATAAAAATAGAAAACAATAACAGAATTAGCAGAGAGAGAGACCCACCTGGGCCTCCTTACCTGCGCGGCCCAGCCAGACAGCCCAGCCCACCAGGGGCAAGGGCGTCATCCACCTCCTGCCAGGAGGAAAGGCAGGGGCGTGGCGCCAGCACGCGTGCCAGCCTCCACCTCCTGCTTGCCCCGACACACGTCGATGCCGCGGATGATCACCCCGTTGCTGTCCGGATCTGCCCGACCTCTCACTCGCCCCCACCCCGCTCTCTGTTTCGCTTCCCCCTCGGACCCGAGCACGCCCTCGCCGCCGCTTGCTGTTGCCGTGGCCAGAGCCACCGCTTCGCCTCCCCAACATGTTCACGAGCTCCGCCTCGCTGCTACGCACCTCTACACCGAACTGTAGGACCCCGGACGCCCTGAAGCCTCGTCCTCGAGCTCGACTTCTCTGCATGGCCGCCGGACGCCATCGACAAATTCGCAGCTTCCCCTACACCGAACCGCAGGACCCTGGACGCCCTGAAGCCTCGTCCTCGAGCTCTACTTTTCCCCTCTCTCCCCAAGCTCATTTGCCTCCCCTAGCTATCCTAGCCACCACGCCCGAGAGCTTCGCCCCGCCGGCCATGGCGTCGCCGTGGCCATAGTCGCTACAGCTCGCGGACGTGCATTCCATCGTGCTCAGCGTGCTCCTAGGAAGCCATATCACTGCTCATCTCTCTCTCCCGTACACCGTAGCTACACGCCGGTCGAGCCCGTGCTCCGGCCGCCGCTAACCTTGACGCCGTCGTCGCCTCCGGCCATCCCACGGTCTCTTGCGTGTTCCATTGGATGCGCGAGAGCCTGGGATTCGCACTGGTGGTGCCCGCCGTCCGTTTGGTCATCGGAGGGCAAGTTTCTGACGCCCTCCACCTCGTCTGGCCGTCGCCGGCGGCCTAACCCCGGCCATGCTGACGTGGCGTCGTCATTAGCGGCTAGTGACGCCACTAACTAACCCCCATGCTCACTGACACATGGGACCCACGCCCTTAATTAACCTGGATTAGTTTCTGTTTAGGATTAGTTTAAGTCTAGTGGGCCCAGGCTGTCAGGGTTGACCTGCCCTGTCAGCATTGACCTCGCCCCACTGGTCAGCCTCTGTTCCTACCTTGTCACACTGGCTTGTGGGACCCACGGGTCAGGTTTAACCCTGGTCAGCCCCTGTTGACCTGATGATGTCACGCCGACATCATGCTGACGCAGTAATGTTTTTCTGGATTTTAAATAAATCTAAATGATTTATTTATATTCAGAAAAAGTTAAAACTTCTAAAAATCATAGAAAATCAACCGTAACTCCAAATGCAAAGACTTATATATGAAAAATGATCAGAAA
This sequence comes from Triticum urartu, assembly GCF_003073215.2. Taxonomy (NCBI): domain Eukaryota; kingdom Viridiplantae; phylum Streptophyta; class Magnoliopsida; order Poales; family Poaceae; genus Triticum; species Triticum urartu. The sequence continues at coordinate 318,724,911 of NC_053028.1, forward strand.
AATCCAATCTATCCATCTGTAACATTTTCATGCATGTTTGAGCAAGTTAACCTCACTGTTTAGGATGAAACATGATTAGGGCAAATTTCATAATAGGTTTGGAGTTGGAATTTGATGTAGTTTTGAATTCCACTTCAATTAAAATGACTTTCTGTTGCATTAGCCCAAATCACAGCATATTGCCATGTCATGATCATGCATCATATTGTGCATTGCATTGATTGTGTTCTTCCTTGTTGCCAGTATTTGTCCCCCTCTCGGTAGACGACGTTCCGATGATGAGATCGATGACACCGATGAAGAACTATACTATCTTCAGAAGTGCCAGGAAAGCAAAACCCCCTTGTTCATTCCGATACAATCCCACTCTCTCGCTCCTGCTCTCTTTTACTGCATTAGGACAACAACGATTCAACTGTTACATGCTGTGGTAGTTGAACCCCTTTCCTTTGCATGACCTGTCATTGCCACAGTAAATAGATGAAACCCACTAGCTACGGGATGCTTTCGAGAATGATGGCCAGAATCATCACACGGGGAACACAAAACATAGCTAGATTACTAGGTAAGTGTGTGATTGCTACTCTGTTATAAATCCTCGAGTACTGTGTGTGTCAGCATTACCGATCCAGGGATGACACTGAAGCACAGAGACTTGACCATCTGAGGTTGGGTCGCTACAAGATGGTATCAGAGCACACACTGAGTGTAGGACACGACCACTAAGATAAAACCTAGGTTACACTTCTCTTCTCATTTCCGACTCATCTCCATTTTCTACTCTTTAGGATGACGGAGATGAAGAACAAGTTTGCACAACCGGATGAAGACACACCTTTTGGACGCCACTTGAAGGAAGTCACTAGGTACTTGAACATTGGAATACCAAGCTTCACCGGGACATACAACACCACTTTACCTAAAGAGGAGCGCTGGATGATTCAAGTACAAGTTCCAGGAAGGACGTTCTCGCCAACTTCTAAACCCATAGAATTTTCCTTCGACGCACCAACCTGGAGTTTAGGAAAGAGTATGGCAGCTCACATCACCATGGGACACATTGGAGAAGTTAACAACAGGGAGTTTAAGGACACTATTTACCAAATATGTGGGCGCCGAGACGAGCAATGTGAAGTAATCAACACCAGGAAGGATAGATCCATTGCAGCTTTCATCCAGGAGTTAAACCAGCACATTCGATGTTAGGAGAACCAGATGTGTGCGGACATGATGGACTTGAAGAAGGAGAAGACTAGGATCATCGAGCTAGAGGAAGAACTCAAGTCTACCCGCGATGGATATGAGGAGGAAATCAAGACACTACTGGAGAAGAATGACGACCTAGTCAAGAAGATCGGAGTATTCATGGGAGGACCAGCACCAATAGCAGAAGAAGAAGAACCCAAGGAAATACACCCCGAGGACTACATCATCATCGACGACACCGACTCCAACCCTAGTGATGATGACTTTGAAGACGAAGCTGGAGCAGACATCATGGAGTCTTCCGTCGATCAAACTTTCTAGATGACTACCATATATCACTAGTATTCCCCCATGTATATAGTAGTAGTGAGCACTTTTGCGATAGTTCTAGACCGTTGTATGCCCTTGCTTGATTGATTGAGTGAAATGATTGTGTTTGTCTCATGTGCATATGGGTAGTGCCTTCTGATTAGACCCCTCTTCTATTCTAATCTCTTCCGTCTAAAACCCATCAGATGCCTCCGAGACGTGACACCGGTTTTGCCTTCCCGCTGGAGCTCACCCAGTTGATCCAACAGCAGAATACGTTGATGCAATTGCTAGTTCAGAACCAGGGCAACAACAACAACAACCCACCGTCAGTGGACAACCTAGCCCATTTTCTAAGGTTACAGCCGCCGGTGTTTTCAAGTAGCACCGAGCCTATAGTTGCTGATGATTGGTTACGCCAAATTGGAAGGGAGTTGACCACCGTAGGTTGCACAGATGCTGAGAAGGTGCGCTTTGCCGCACATCAATTGGATGGACCAGCAGCCTCACGGTGGGAGAATTACACAGCCACTTTTCCTATAGCCAATGTCACTTGGGACCAGTTTCAGCAAGCTTTCCGCACCGCCCATGTCTCAACTGGAGCTATGCAGATGAAGAAGCGGGAGTTTCGCAACCTACGCTAGGGGAACCGTACTGTGGCTCAGTACGTGGATGAGTTTAGCAAGTTATCTCGCTATGCCCCTGATGATGTGGCCACAAATGCCACGAAGCCGGAGAAGTTTATGGAAGGGCTGAATGATGAGATGAGTATGCAGTTGATGGTAGCAACCTTCAACAACTACCAGGAGTTGGTAGATAAGGCTCTTATGATTGAAGGGAAGCAACAACAGATTGAGAGCCGCAAGAGGAAGTATGGACAAGGGAAGTATAACTCAGGAGCTCAGCAGAAACCTCGCCTAACCCCGAACTCGAGAGGACTTGTTCATACCCATGGAGGTCACAATCATGCTGGAGGAGGATCACATAACCACAGTAGTGCTAAGAATGGGAATGGGAACGGAGCTAACAACAATCATAACCGCCCCAACCCAGCCACACCCGCCAAAAGGGACTTAAGTCATGTTACGTGTTTCAAGTGCGGGAAGACTGGACACTACGCCACGGAGTGCCCTGAAGGAAAGAATGGAAATGGAAATGGGAGCGCTGGGAAGAAGCCAAATCCATTCAACAAATGACAAGTGAACCACGTTAACATGGAGGAGGTTGAAGAGCAGCCGGACGCGGTAATAGGTATGTTTTTGGTTAAGACATTTACCGCTCTTGTTCTTTTCGATACTAGTGCATCGCATTCATACATATCAAGGGGATTAGTGGATAAGTTTAAAATACCAACCCAAACCCTTAGGACCCATCTTTTAGTAAGTTCACCCGGAGCAGAATATATGGCCAGCCGATGGTGTGACCAGATACCCTTAACCATTGGTACACATGTTTTTCCGTCCGACCTAATTATCTTGGAGTCACAAGGACTGGATGGGTATGGACTAGATGTCAAAGTTTGGAGGAAGCATTGACTGTGTTAGTAAGTCGATTTATCTCACCACCCCGGAAGGAAAAAGGATTAAGTATGTGTCTAGGCATGTGCCTAGGAGGAGTTAAGTGAATACCCTTACGGGAGTTGTTCAGGAGGAAGTGCCTGTAGTGAAGGATTACCCGGATGTTTTTCCAGAAGAGTTACCAGGCATGCTACCGGACAGAGATATTGAGTTTTTGATAGAGCTGTTAATTTCCAGATCTGCTACTCCGTTTAGCACTTTTGTCATTTTGCCATAATTATTGTGTGCATGATATGCCCGTGAGTTCTACATATGCTTTGTTAAGGGTTTTGTTATCTCTCCAGAGGTGCAACCCATGTATTTTTAGGATGTGAGTGGTGAC